>NC_072733.1:35629813-35823408 GCF_026930045.1 Uloborus diversus | reverse complement strand
TTGTTGTATGAAAGTCAAAAAAAATTAGTTAAGAAAATTATTTCTTCGAAATTTTTACAAGTTAGAAAAAATATTTGTAAATTTGACAAAGAAAAATGAAATTAGTTAAGAAAATTTAACAAGTTAGAAAAAATAAAAATGATAAAGTTTGAAATGCATGAAAAAGAAAATCAAAGTTTAAAATATATTTCAAGTCCACAAAGCATTGAACCAAATCTAAAATCTCGAATGGGTTGTATTTAAATAAATCTTTACTTAAGTGAAAACTTTGTTATTATGAAAAATAATAATAATGATGATAGTTTCAATTATGAGCTGAAATTCAGTTAATGATATGCCATGATTAGTACTAAAGAGTAAATTAACTGATGGTTTTAAAATTAATTTAATTGTAATATTCGTTGTCATGGTACAGATTCACATTAAGACTGAAAGAGTAATGAAAAATATAGCATAGTGGTTAGCATACGTTTTTGCTAACTCAAAGTTTGGGTGTTCGATTCCCGGTCGCGACATTCTGTAAAAATAAAAATAATTGCATTCGCAGAAATATTCAAAGTTCGGAAATAAAAAATCAACCTCTCAATAGATGGCGCCAGGAGCATTGCAAAAATAAAATCTTCAAAGTTCGCGTAAAAATATTCACATCCGAAACGTTGAGTGTTGCCATCCCAAAACTCGTAAAAGGTTACGAAAAACAAGTGTTGCCATCCGAAAACTTCTACGAAGTGTTGCCATCCCAAAACTCTGGTTGTCATGACAACCAGAAACCTCGTAATGTTTCACGGACAACTCAACTCACGCGGCGAGGGAGGGAACGGCTGGGGGAGGGGGGGAGGTCAGAGGGGCAATGGACGGCGGCATCAGGGAGGCGGAGGGATTGGGAGGCGGCTCATAGCCGCAGAGCCGCCTCTTGGGGCAGAACCGGCATTATTACCCTACTGATAAACCACGTGTTGTGGTAAGTAACGTGGGATCCTGGAATGTAGTGAAGAGTAAGAAAAATAAAATTGATTAAAAAAATATTTTTACAAATGCTGTAAATAGTAATTATTTGTGCGATTAATTTGTTGTAATCTAGCTAAATTTGACGTTTATTCCATTATCTTTCATCTAAAATTATCTCAGGGAGCGTAACCTGTAGATAGTTTCTTGTAATGTACACACAATCCCCTAACATTCGACTGAAGCATACGGTCCCCCCTTTTCTGAACTATAAGATTTGTGAATGGAATTAAAAATAGAATATGAGAAATTTGTAGAACTTTGTAGGATTTTCTAGATATTTCTTCGCTCGGTATAAAAGGCCGGGCGTCTTGTGAATGGATGAATCATTTAGTTTGTTTTCTAAGTGTGGAATCTCGTTTTCAGCGTTCTGCTGGAAGTGTGTATAAGCCTTTGCGCTGTGTTTTTGCGTATTTTGATGTGAATACGTGCGTAACCTTTGCGTTTACGGTGTTAATTGATATTTGCCTAATTGTTTAATTTAGCAGTTGCTAACGATATTCCTTGTACATAGTTGTAAATAAATCAACCGTGTTTTCTCAAGAACAGTGTCGTCATTTAAAGAAATTTTGAAGTTGCATCAAACGAGTAACAATTGGCACCCAACGTGGGGCCTCTTCAGGGCTTTCTTAAAACAACTGTGACCGTGGACATTTTTTTCCATAAAGACTATTTGTATTTGAACCTGAGTATATGGTGATAACTCGCGCAATGGAGGAACAGGTGGAGAAATTACTGGAAGCAATTAATGCTGTGAAAAGTGACTTGACTGAAAGTTTTACGGCAAATCAAGATCAATTAAAAGATTAATTGGCTTCCGACCAAGATCAGCTTACTGCATACCAGGAAGAAATTAAAAGCAACCTTGCCTCAGTCAAGAACGTAATAGAAAACAAATTGAATGTAATAGAAAATAGGGTTGACGCAATTGAAGAAAAATTTAAAGAAAAATTGAATAGCGTTGAAGGCCGATTCAAGCTGTAGAAAATAAGTTGGAAGAAGAAGATAGAAAATTTCATCAACTTAAAGAAGAGATTTTTAAAGATCTGGAAAGGAAATTGGCGACGTCTCTAAGCAGTGCTGGTAATTTTGTACCTTCTGCTACACGACCTTCAATTAAGCTCGACACATTTGACGGCAAATCCTCGTGGCAAGGGTACAAGACCCAGTTCCTGATAGTATCCGAAGCAAATGGATGGGAGTCGGTTACCAAGGCCTGCCATCTTGCAGCATCCCTGAGAGGTGACGCGGCGGACATTCTACAGACTCTTCCGAACAGCCAGCGCCTATATTTCGTCGTCCTCACATCTGCGTTGGAACTTCGCTTCGGTGAGAAGTGACAGAAAGATCCGGAACCTCTAGAACATAATCATTACTACTTGGCTCCATTAAAGAAAGCAATAGTTTTTGATTTACTCTCATCGAATACACTAACCCAAGCAATAACCCAAAAGGAGTGCTGGTCGCATCTACGCTTGTGGAGCTTTCTAAGGATGTAATTCCTGTGAGAGTCGCCAACGTGAGTGAAAGACCAAGGAATATGAGGAAAGGTGAAGTGTTGGCAACTTTGTACTCCAGTAAACTGCATTGTTAGAGGAATCAATTCCCCCGAGACTATGTCTTCTGAGTCCTTGACATCGAAGTTAATTGGGAGTGAGTCATTATCGAAAGATCAAAGAAACGCTCCGGAAGAATTGGTGGACGACTTAAAGCATTTGTTTTCATCTACATCGGAGGACGTCGGCCGTATAAATTTAATGCAGCATAAGATCGACACTGGAGAACATCCCCTATTAAGCAGCATCCATGACGACTACCTTTTGCCAAAAAGGAAGAGGTTGAGACATTCCTGAAAGAGATGCAAGAGAATGACGTCATCGAACCCTCGTCCAGTCCTTGGACCTCTCCCATCGTCTTGGTACGGAAGAAAGATGCCACCACCAGAATTTGTGTCGATTACAAACGTCTGAATAAAATCACCAAGAAAGACAGTAACCCTCTTCCACGGATAGACGACACATTGCACACTCTTTCCGGACACAAGTGGTTTTCGACCCTGGACTTGAACAGCGGCTACTGGCAGGTTGAGATACGCAATGATGACCGAGAGAAGACGGCGTTTACAACTGGACAAGGGTTATGGCAGTTTAACGTGATACCCTTCGGCCTCTGTAATGCACCAGCTACGTTCGAGTGTCTTATGGAGACAGTGTTAAGAGGACTCTCCTACGAATCCTGTCTAGTCTACTTAGACGATATCATCATAGTGGGACGCAGTTTCGAAGAACATCTGGCTAATCTTAGGAAGGTGCTGCAAAAGCTTAAGGAAGCCAATCTGAAGTTAAGCCCATCCAGATGTAATTTGGTCCCCGGGAAGTGAACTACTTTGGTCACCTCAACTCTTCTGAGGGTGTACAAACCGATCCAGGAAAGGTATCTGCTGTCAAGAGTTGGAGTCGTCCCGAAACCGTTCATCAGCTGCGAAGTTTAATGGCGCTCTGCACGTACTACAGGAAGTTTGTGAAGGATTTTTCCAACATTACACGACCTTTGCATGAGCTGACGGAGAGCAAGCAAAAGTTTGAATGGTCCAAAGAATGCGAAGATGCATTTCTACGACTGAAGGAGGCTTTAACATCAATGCCTATTCTCTCATATCCTCAGCCTGGAAAATCCTTCATCCTCGACATTGATGCGAGCCACGAGGGCATCGGAGCTGTTTTATCCCAAGAAATAGACGGCAACGAACATGTCATCGCTTACTGGAGCAAACGCTTATCAAAGTCAGAGCGAAATTACTGCGTCACCAGAAAGGAGTTTCTAGCCATAGTTAAAGCTGTGGAACACTTTCATCATTACCTCTACGGCCGAAAATGTCTGCTTCGGACAGATCATGCCTCGTTGACTAGGCTTTTGAACTTCAAAAATCCAGAAGGCCAGATAGCCAGGTGGATACAGCGGCTCCAGGAATATGACATGGAGATAAAGCATTGAAAAGGGTTGTCTCACGATAATGCAGACGCTTTATCAAGGAGATCCTGTCCTGAGAACTGCCACTATTGTTCCCGAATCGAGAAACAATACGGAACGACTAGCCCCACTGCCTATCAGGTGATAGTGACTTCAACATCATCAGAACCTGATCCATGGAATGACGACCAAGTTCGAAAAGATCAACTTGAAGTCCTGGACATAAAACCAATTTTTGAGTTCATGGAAAGTGACAGTCGGCGACCTAGCTGGCAGGACGTTTCTAGCTTTAGTCCTGCAACAAAAAGATACTGGGCTAAATATTAATAAAAGTTTTAAATTTACATACCGGTTTTGAAGTGCTGTGCAAGGAATTTCTTATTCCTTCGTAAACATATAATGTATTCCTCAACATGCGTAATTATTTGAATCTTAAATTTTTAACGAGTCAATTTTTTTACAAATCATTTGAAATTTATTTCTCTCTCTCTCTCTCTCTCTCTCTCTCTCTCTATTTTAATCTCCATAACTACATTTTTAACTTTTATAAACAGACTAAATTCAATTTTGAAAGTGCTCATTGAATCCAATGAACTTCAGATGAGGTACAAAAATCCCTTGAAAAAAGATAAAAGTCAACGTTTTGAATCGAGTTTCGTATCTTTGAAAATTACTTTAAACATTTAAAGAAGAGAGAGAAAAAAAATATTCTTAACATAATTATTTAAAAAAAAACAATCAAATGAATTCCTTTGTTAAAGAAGTACTTGTCGAGAGAAAAAAACGCCTGCATCTGCTGAAAAGAAACCTCAATTAAGTCAAGTAGCAACCAGTGAAATTGGAAATAAAGTAAAACACAACGTAATAAATAAAAACAATGTTATGCGAAGCTTCTGCTTGCTTGTAATCAAAAGAAAATCCTCACCGAAAGACGAAAAAAAAAAAAAAAAAAAAAAACAAGATTTTTCCCATAAAGTTTGCTTCGGGCTTGCCCGTTTGTTCACCAAATGTCTTATGTCATTACAAAAGGTAGAAAATACTGTTTCCGACTATTTAGAACATTTAGGACAATGTGTGGAGCTGAAGTCTGCTAAAAAAAGCTTTAAAAAATGCAGTACTTTTTTTTTGGAAGTGTGTTATTCTTAAGATTTTCAATTACTATACTCGAAAATGTATAGATATTCATGTTCGAGTCGTTTTCATAGTTCGAGTATAAATATTCATGTATACTCGTAATCTTAATACATGAATAAAATGATTTTAAAATGTTTACCAGAATAGAGAACACAGTGATTTGGCAAACTAAAATAATTTTTACCTTTAATTAAATTTGATGCGCAGTTGCTGGGGGAGATCCTCAGAAGGTTTATCATGAAAATCCTATGATGTATATACATTTTTATACTAAATTTTTTTAACATAGGTGAAAACTAAGGTACTGAGGGTTTGTATAACCCTTGCATGTAGATGTATATTACGTTAATAAAGTTTGGTACTACGACTCAAAACCACGGTTCTTAGGGGTTTCACGTCCAATCCCTTCTCTGCACTCCTTATTTAGAAACATGCATAAAGTGCCTCTGTAAAAAACAAAAATTTCTTATCCTCTTAATGATTTACACCGGAATTCTTAGGGGCTACTTTTACTTTTATTTCGCTGGCCTAGTTAGTTTTTATTGTTATATGTTTTAAACCCGAGGAGATTATTAATATACATCTGTGTATTATATATGTAATAAGTTATATGTGTGTTTGTGGCTTGCGTAACGGTAAAAGAGTTACTCGTAGGAACGTAGTATTTGGTATAAAGAGGTACTTTTCGTGTGCCGACATTTTTGCATATCGTGGTATTTGCGTATCACTTACAGTCCTGGCCAAGTTATTAGACTAAGACAAAACCAGTTTTAAAAACAAATTCTTTATTGATTACATAACCATAGACACAATAACGAACAGTGAAATAATTATCTAATATTTAGTATGCATTCCCGTGTTCTTGATGAGCATTTTAAGTCTTTTTGGCATACTTGTTCACAAGGTTTACACCATTTCTTGACTTTTTAAAAAAGGAGGTAAAAAGTTAATACTCACTATTATATATACTCACATACACATACTCACTAATTATCTTAAACTAACTTTAAGTATAACAGAACACACTAATAAAAAGAACTAGTGAACTGTTTAAGCTGATTGAGGTTATGTTCTTGGTAGGTAGATAAACAAAGAACATAAACAAAGCAGACAATGCACCTGCAAACAATAAATTATGCTAAAATAACGTAATAATCAGTGTACAGTATGTACTCTACTTTAAAAGTAAAATAAATAGTATTTTGGTACAAATAGTGTACAAAGAACGAAAAAACAACTCTTTTGTCTAATAATTTGACCAGCACTGTATTTTGCGTATCGATGAATTAACCACTCGCCACCTGGTGACTAAATGTCTTGGTTTGGTGACTAAATGAAACACTCATCCAAAAACCTTTTAAAAAACCCTACCGATCACGGATAGTTATTACTGCATTGTTCGTTCCCCCTCACCCGCTACATTTCGTTTCTATTTTGCTGCATTTAGTGTACGAGGATATAAAAAAAGCGATCCCAAGTTCTCACATTGTATTCCCTATTGTCAACGGATAAGAGGTTCCATTATTTATTTCACTAAACTGCCCAATCTCTCGAGAACAAACAAGTGCAAATTTGCGGTTTTGACCGCTTCAGAGGAGGGGGGAGGGGAGAAAGATATGCTAAGGATTGAAATTATACATAAGTTGAACTCATATGCCAATATTTTCTTCCGTGGCTTACCATTTAGAGCGATGCCATTTTGTTTTATTTTAAAAGAAAAATCCTGAACAATGTGGCTACTATTTGGAAAACTAAGTGGCTACTAAACTAAAAGTGCTTAAAAGGCTACTGGCTTTTAACTAAAAATTTGACTTTAATGTTCTCTCGTCATCCGAGTTTTAATGAATTAACCAGATGTTTTTTTTTTTTTTTTCTTGATAACCTTCAGCAATTTAGCCCCAACGACACTTAATTAACTGCACCAGAAATACATTTTTTTCGAACCGATTATGAAAATTTGCAAATAGTAATTTTTTGTGATTTTTTTTTAGTTTTTGATAGTGTTTTAAATTAATAAAAAGGAGCTTCAGAAATAGTTTTTCTTTCAATTCTCTAAATTTATACAGCAAAAAGATTAAAAAAAAAAAAAAAAAACTTTTTACACTTCCAAGAGTAACTCTTTAAGAAAAAACGTTATGCAAAATATTTATATAGGGAAATATGGGGCAAAGTGAAAAGATGAAATATTTACTTTGTGTTTAGCGTCAAGTATTTGATTCTATTTTAACAATGTAGTTGCATATGTAGTCTATTCCAATCACGAAAAAAATACCGCCGATTATTAAAACATATGAAAATACTGGCAATATTAAAAAAATGATACTCTTATTGTAATATTTTGTTGGAAGTCATTTTTTAAGCACTTTTATTATACTTGGCCTGTTTGTCACGGAGTAATCTGAGGCTTGATTTTGCTTATATTTCAGCAACTAAAACACTTAGAGACTTCTGGATTTCACTAAATGATTTGCTTAATCTTAAAGTACAACTTAACGCTGAAAAATTAAAATTCTGAAATAAAATTAATGGTTCGATTACGATGGAAAATAGCAAATTTCATGAAATTTTCCCATTAAATGTTTTAAATATAAAACCCATTGTTACAAATTTGTTGCCTTGCAACAGTATTGTTAAAAGCAATCATAATGAAATTTTGAATCAAGGCTTCTCGGAAGCAAGGATGAAATTAGCGAGCATAAATCTTAGAGAGGAACAAGGATTAAATTTTAGTGCAACTGCTTAGGTTTTAGACACGTATATAGTTTTTTCCCCTTTAAGTAAAGAGCATATATATGAAAAAATAAAGTAAAGTTTCGTGACGGTAAAGTTATTCTATTTCTGAAATACATTTACACTAAAGAGAATAAAATAACAGATTTTTTTAAAAATACTAAGCACTTTTCACAACGCACTCAAAAGGACAAAATAACCTTTCTAGGTCAGAAAGGGCAATTTAAGCATTCATGTAGTTTTCGAAAATTCCAAGAAAATGACACCATAAACGAAAAAAAAAGTGCGGTTGTAGTCATTTCAAACCAAACTTTTCCTTAAGAAAAATATGCATGTTTGAACACTCAAATTTATGATTGAAAGCTAGATAATGATAAAAGAGAAATTCTCTTTATGACTTGAGCCGCACTTTTCTTCGTTTGTGGTGTCATTTTCTTGGAATTTTCGAAAACTACAGGAATGCTTAAACTGTTCTTTCTGACCCAGAAAGGTTATTTTGTCCTTTTGAGTGCGTTATGAAAAGTGCTTTGTATTTTTTTTTAAAAATCTGTTATTATATTATAAAATAATAAAGTTTTTGTTATCAACATTTTAAGTATTAATTGAGACCTTCTAATATGAAGAGCAATATTTATTTAGTTAATATTAAGCGTATTTGTATTTTAAATATTTTGCTCAAGTAGTCGAATACATGCGGGGAAAGTGGATTGAGCAAAGTGAAATAGCTTATTTCGTTTACTCACTCAAAAACTTACTAAAACACTTACCTATTTATGTAGTAATTAGTTCATTTACATTACTTCCTTTAGTAATGCACTTATTTATTCATTCATTCTCTTATTTTCTAATTCATTCACTCTTTTACTCGCTCATTGATCTTTCT
The DNA here is from genome assembly GCF_026930045.1 of Uloborus diversus. NCBI lineage: Eukaryota > Metazoa > Arthropoda > Arachnida > Araneae > Uloboridae > Uloborus > Uloborus diversus. The sequence goes on along the minus strand of NC_072733.1, from coordinate 35,814,686 downwards.
TCATACATTATTTAATTAATTAATTAATTTAATTATTCGTTTATTGTTCCATTCTCTTTTTATTTATTCATTCAAAATATTATTTACTGATTCATTTGATCAAAAATACTTCTACTCTTTACAATCAAATAGAAACTATATCATTACAAAAATATTTCATTTTTTACTTTGCCCCATGAAAAAAAAAAATTAAAATTTTCCACTATTTTTTAAAGCTGAAAATTACTACAAAAACAAAAAATAATGTCTCAATGAAAGTTTTATTGTAAAATACAATTTTGTGTACTGTAATTTTCAAAACAAATTTCCAATTTGTTCATTTTGAAAAAGCTCATCCATCTTAGCCATTTCACTTCACCCCACATTCCCCTACATAATTTTTTTTAATGCGAAAAATTTTCAAGTTAGGCACCGTCGAAAGTTCTTCGGCTTTGCCATTGAGAATGACGTAGTGTCGAGCCCAGATGAAAAAAAAAATTGTCTTTTCCTCCAATGAAGTCACAGCAACATGGCCGAGGAGAGGACGTGTCAGCTTAGTTTGAAACTAAGGGCTCGGAACTGGTGCAAGGTATGTTTTATAAGATTTATGGGGAGAGGGGTCAAGGGAACTAAACTCGCTCTTGGTGACCTTGCACAGCAATCGTAACTTACAGTAATATCTCTCGACCGTTATTTGCCGTTACTTAAGAAAATATATAGAGAGTGTTTTTAATCACGAGGGAGAGGGGAGTTAATTATATTTTATCTGTTATACATGGAGAGATAGGCACAGAGATAGACTTAGAAATAGATATACAGGGTGTCCTGTTTAATCTGCAATACCTATATTTTTGTAACCGTTAGTCCTAGATGCATACTTCTAATTGCAAAAATGTTCAAAATCAGATGCAGGGTTAAGATATTGAAAATTTGAAGAAAAAATAAAAATGAGTCAAAAAATACAAAATTTAACTTTTTATGCGGATCCTAGGTCCCCTAACTTATATTTAGGGAAATAATCTCCATTGAAAAATAATTCCAACACATAAAGTTTGACATTAGTACGACCAATATTCACCGATAAAAGAAACGCATCGTTTTTTAACTTACACCACTTAACACTCGCCGTCAATAACACCTTTTGGGGGGAAATATAGCAGTTAATAAGGGTTTATAAAGTTATATATGTGCATAGAGTGGTTTTTCAAATTGATTGAGGATTTGTAGCGTGTTTTTGCTTATCATGGCATTACATTGGCATTTATTTTTGAATAACAATGAAAAATATAAATGCTTTGTTTTTTATTTCAACCACATATTATTCTTCCGAAAGAGAGATAATTTCCTATCCCATCTTCTGTATGGTCTCTTAAAACTTTGAACTGGAATATCTCCTTGAGTTTTGGTCGCATAAGTGTCAAGGTTTTTTTTTTATGTCAGTAATAGTTTGTAATGGATATTATTTCTCTAAATATTAGTTAGGGGACCTAAGGCCCATACGAAAAGTTATATTTTGTATTTTTTTGATTCATTTTTACTTTCGCATCAAATTTTCAATATCATAAATCTGCATCTGATTATGAACATTTTTGCGATTGGAAGTATTCATCTAGGACCTATGGTTGCGAAAATAAAGGTCTTGCAGGTAAAAACGGAACACCCTCTATGTACAGAGACATACATAGATATAAATTTAGTTTGTATGCCGTTTGTATGTCTTCGGCGGCAGTTGAAATAAATTTGGTTAACAGGTGACTGGCCTTAACAGGCATGTAAACTGTCGTTAACAGATGAATGGCATAAAGAGTGGATGGCACATTTAGCCACCGATCTTATTCCTTTGCTGACCTTTTGCTACATTTGTTCCTCTTGTTAATTTATTTTTTCGTTATGAGTGTCAACTACTAGTGCATATATCAAGTATAGGTGATTCTCTGAGTTGTTACATGCTTTGAATTTGCCTTTTTTTAAAAAGTCTTATACTTGAATTTAATGTGTCGTTTAACATTCTCATTCAGGTAAGTTGACGAAAAACAATTATTATTCTTAAAGTCCAGTTTTGAGCTACAAGTTGTTTTACAAAATTGTTTTACTTACCAGGTTTATTACCATCACGGTATATCGTGGGAAAATAAAAAAAATTCTTCTCTTCCATCGAAATTGTGTTCAAGGTGCCTCTGTATATTGGCGTGTATGAATAAATTAAAAATTTATGGATGGTTTTCAGAGACTATTACCCTCCTGCAACGAATAATTATGTTGGGGGGAAAAGTTTAAGTCCTATTCCCGTATCGTAGCCGACTTCACTGCATAAACCTCAAAACAATTTCCTTTTTAAGGTGCTATAATTCCTCACACAGTTGAAATAAACAAAAATGAAATTTTCACGTAAAACTGTTACGCAATAAATCATCCTTAAATTTTCTCAGCATTGTTTCCCCATTATTTTCCATTATGTGTAATCAATAAATCCAGCTACCTTTTGAATGCTCTTGAAGGTGTTGAAATAAGGCTAAAGTAAACAGTATTCAATTTATTATCCTTTCTTCCCCAAATAAATCTGCCTTCTCTTTCAAAAAATACTCACTCCAGAAAAAAAGAAACTTACCAAGCAAAACTTTGGCTAAATAATACCGAGTACTGCCCTCAAGAATATCGCTTTAGAAATCTCGGATATATATTCTTCAATATTTTGCTGACATATCTAAGCGGAAACAAACCAACAGGGTTTATTTTTATTTTCTCCGTTTATTGTTTCTGAGATATTCTCTCTCATTTTTACTATCCAATTCCGTCGAATATGAAAGTTGGTCCTTTCATCTTTCTCCGATCAAGAAACTCAATACGGTATCTTGAAATAACGCGGCTTCCATTAATAAGTTGAGTTAAATTTGACGTAGGTTTCCTTGATTAAAAATCCGCAGACTTTTTTGACCAGAAAAGTTCGTCAGATTCTTAACTTTGATTTCAAAAAAAAAAAAGGAAATTTTAACGAAGCGGGACGTATTTCCAATCAATTGTACTGGGGTTTTGTAAAAGAAAAAGTAATTTATTTTTACTGTTGTTTTCTTCAGTAATGATGTGAAATATACGGAAAATTATTTTGTGTTTTAATGATTTTGGGTTTTTATGATTAAAGGAAATTATTTCCTACTTTTCTTATTTCCACATTAATTATTTCGTACTTGATATACAAGAATCATGAACTAATGTTTCTCAAAGGACACTTTGTTTCATAAAAATTGCGCAAGTTTTTTTGAGAAAAAAATAGGGTTAATTAGTTTCTTGTTTAACTTTAAATTAAAAATACCTGAACCATTTCACATTTATTTCTAATTTTTAACTTACTACGCTATCTCAAATGAGAAGATCCTGTTAATGTCTTAAATCGTTTATGATTGATATTTTTGGCCATCGTTTTAATTTTTAGTGTCCCTGAACATTCATACATACGGCAGTGGGTCAGCCAATTTAGCAAATCAGACAAGAATTTAAAAAAAAAAAAAAAAAACCTGCACATTGACGAGTGTGTAAATTGCACGAAATATTTTGAGCCAATTTCTGTCACATGATTAAAAAGCTTATAAACTTGAATAATTGAAATCTTGTATGTATAATTTCTGCCACATGATTAAAAAGCTTATAAACTTGAATAATTGAAATCTTGTATGTATAATGTACCTTGAGCAGATACAATTCCTAATTTCACGAAAATAACTCTTAAAATTATGGAACTATTATATTAAGAGCTGAAAAGTGTCCTTTTTATTACGTAATAACTTACTCTTCATAATCGTAGAGCATTTGTAAGTGACTTAGATACTTGGAATTAGTAATCAAGGTAGATCTTTAGACATAGATAAAATATCTAAAATTTCAACGGAAAAAAAATATTATTCCCGAGGAAATGCTAATAAACGAGCATGAAGCTTTACTATTTCATCAAGAGATGCGTTGTGCGAAATTACGTCTCTGTAGTGTTGTGTTTTGCTAGACCTGTACATAAGAAGTGAAACTCCTATTTATGTGTCTAAATAAGAATATAACATTTAGTTGTTTTTTTTTTCGAAACTAATGATGTCAAAATAAGTACTTTTTTGTTTTGAAAGTATTTTTTGAACAATTTAAAAATATTGAAGAGCGATTACGGAGGCTTTTTCAAAAAATTTTTTGGTCAAAACGCAGACACTAAAGAGTTTCTGTACTCCCTCCCCCCCCTCAATTGGTAAAAAAAAAGATTCTGAGCCATTTTTTACAGAGAATGGAAATACGATCAAATTTTATTTAACCGTCATCTTACCCTCCATAGACTTGTCACTCGCTAAAACATTAAAGATTGAGGATCGGCTGATTGATTGAATAAAATACAAGCACGTAAAGTTTCGGGTAAAACAGAGGAGATTCGAACGATTCAGTTTTAATACGAGTGATCTATTGAGGGGATATTTTCAATTTTTTGTTCCAAATTTACTCATCGACTTTTTCTTTCTTTCTTTTTTTTTTTTTTTTTGAAAGATCTTAAATTCAGGAGCATTTTTTGTGTAAAGTTAAAACCGTTCGTACTTTCTCACTTTTCTATTTTTGGTACAGATTTTTAGCAATTTAGATCCAAAATTTTATACTAGAGAGCAATTTCGTCGCATCGTGGTTCTATAATTTGCTTCCTTTAGGTTTTCACGCTTAAATTTTATGAAAGAGGTTATCTCTGCAAAATATTTCTTATTAGTTATTTTTTTTTGTTGAAAGATTATGCCTATGTTTTCCTTTTTTCTTAGGGTTACTATAAAAAAAAAGAAAAAAAAAAACATATCGTCCCCCACAAAATATAAACGAAGCTTACAGAAGTACAAGCACTAATAATTTTATCACACAAATTAAGAGAAAAAGAGTACGAAAGGAAAACAGCAAAAAAAGGTAAAGCAAATTTAAGAGTATTCTTCACGTTCAAATTACGGAAAACTGGACACGTTTACACAAAATATATAATAAGCCCGCTTATAACAAGAAGCCGGAAATTTGAAAGAACAGTTAGCATAAAAACCTTCCTTTGATCAATGCCAAGTATGTGGTTTGAGATTTGGACTGATTTTAGAGAAAAGAAATAGGAGACATTAAAATTTCAACAGTGGCAGTATGTCAATTTCCAGTGTTGTCATCAGTTTAGCCAGGGCTGTGGAGTCCGATTCATAGGGTCGAACTAATTTCAAGGTAAGGACTAGAAATTAGAGGCTTTTGAATTACAGGAATCGGAGTTGATAATTTTCCTCCGACTCCGCATCCTTGATCAATACCATTTTCGCATAACCTTTTCTGATCCGAAGTTTCCCATTCAACTCCGGAATAAAACAGTAGCAAAAATCCTTACCCTAAAGAAATGGGGTCTGGAAAAGTGGTTTCACTTAGTGACGTACCCGAGTTCGCCTCCTTAATTCTAGGTGGAAATCCGAAAAAAAAACTTTAGATAAAGGCAGTGCACGTAGATCCCCATATTACCGGTAAAAAAAAAATAAAAAAAAATAAAAATAAAATAAAAAAAAACGTATGCGGTAATAAGCAGCTTACGAGCAGATTACAAGTGGGGCGTAAGAACACGGCAAATGAGTCGGCTTTTTAATCAATGTAAACAGGATCCCTGAAAAGTTCTTTGAAAGAGAAGATAACAGTAAAATACTAAATGCTCTACAGTTTGGGCTGCTTATGCAGCACGAGAACAGCAGTCAAATTCAGGAATACAAATTATTTTATAGAAGAATCGAAAATGTCCATGCATAGCGACAAACAGAATATTGTTACTGGTTTGCCTTAGCAGCAGTCATTCTTGGCAAGTGATAACTTTGTATAGTGTAAATACTTTCAAATAACGTCCATACAGTTGGTAAAAAGCATTCATCACAATATCAAATCTCACAAAGCACCGTAAATACATCAGCAGACATTTATTTAGTTGCACGATCGAAGACTTTGCAAAAATGGGGCTCCAAATCCGCTCTCTTAAGTAATTTACAGGGAACTGACAAGTGACTCTTAAAAATCGTAGAGTGGCTTTTTCTTGCTCTAGGATGGGAAAACGCTAAAAATTTCTAGAGAGATCTACAACTATCTATTAGGTTCGATTATCTCTAAGATAGACGACACTCTGTGCAGTATTTGCTTTGTATTATTGTCATGATATAGTAATGAACTAAAATATTATTCAAATTCTAAATGTTTTGTGTGAGTTTCATCGAAATGAATACCAATAGCGAATATTGAGAAAATAACATCGAAATGAGCTTTTAAAATTAAATAATGACTTATCCTTGCAAACACAGTACTTCTTGAAGTTATTTTAGGTACACATTGTTTCAATAGCAAAGAAAATCAACGATTTTTTTCAGTCAATCAAAGAAAATCGTTTATAAAAAATAAATTACACAATATTTTCCAGTTGTTGAAGCTTTTATTTATTTTCTTTATTTATTTTTTATTATTTTTTTTAATTTTCAATACTTGTACAATTTATTGACACTCATTACTTTATTTACTAATCATCTCAACTTTAAACTACACAGTTATGAAATATGTTTTCTAAATACTTTGATTGATTGATATTTGAAACTCATCCCTTAAAAAGAAAAAACTTAAATCAAGATTTATTAATCAGAGATAATAGACAGTTTGAGAAGTTGTTATGTAACTCAAAGTATAATATTTGCGGAAAATTTAAAACTAATTAAATATAGAAGCATCTTATTTTTTCTTTTAGATTTTAACACAGCTTTAAAGTTGTTGCATGAACTGCATTTGACGTAAAATTATTAATTCATAATTAAAAAAGTTCCCAAACTCTGATGATAGCTAAAGCGAAAGGTATTTTTAAATTTAATTTTCGACGAAATCCGTAATAACAAGCTGTGCAACGATCTCGATACAGAATGTTTAATTTGTGGATCCAATTAACTTCTGCATGATAAAAGCGAGTTAGGAGTTGAATGCTTACAACTTAGCAGATTCACTAAGCTATGTTAAATTCAAAACCGTTGTGTGTATTCCCCAGAGCATTTATTTATTAAACTTTTAATGATAGCATACGCTTCTGATCCAAGACAGAGGAGAAAAATATCCTACAGTTCTAATACTACACGTTAGAGTGGTGTAACTTGTTTTAGATTTTCAATTTTCCAATGTCAATTTATGTTGCTATTTGGGAAAATAATCAAAACAATAGGTTTAAAAGCATTGGCTTTTTTTTTTTTTTTTTTTTGATGTAATCTATCTTTCCTTTACATGCAAACCGCTTGTTTTATTTTTATTTGTTAAAATTGTATTTTATATGTTTTAAGAAATAGTAGCACACTGTGGATTTAAGGCCATACACTTCGTTGGTCATATCGACCTTATATATATATATATATATATATATATATATATATATATATATATATACGTTTAAACCTGCCAAAGCCCCCTTTTTTAATAACAATTTTTATTTTAATAAATTTTTGGTTGACAACATGTGGATTCTCACCTAGGCATGTCACACACCTGGTTTGACTGTTTATGTTGCTTAATAACTTGTTAAGTTAAAAATATATATTTATTTATTTATTGTTTAATTTACAAGTATATCAAATATTAATTGTTTAAGTATATTTAATTCTTAAATACTGTGTTTTAGTTCATTTCAGTAGGATACGCAGTTATGTCTCACAATAAATTCTCACCTCTGTTACCCAAACATAAAATGCCATTTCTTATTAACAGGTGGCAGTAATGATATCACATTTTATTTCCCTTATACCACAAGGGAAATAACCCTTCTTTATTTTTAGCCAGAAAGAAGTTTTGAGATACACGTATGTTAAAAAACAATAAGGTAATACAACACCTCCCTCCCTCTCATGCTAGAGAACCTGATCCCCTAACGTCTTCTAACCAGGGAACCACACGACTTCAGTACTCATGAAAAAAAGTTCAAAATGGTCGCATTTGAAAGAGCACATTCAGACATTTTTCTGATCCATGAACTGTGCGCCCTCGTCCCCTCGTTTTTGAGATATTAGGTTTTAAAGTCTGCCGAAATCACAAGAAAAGTCGCCAAATTTAAAGACTTGGCAAAAAATTTAAAACGCCGCGTGATTTCATCGTCTTAATCTTGCAAAGAATCTCATTTCCATTTTGGGTAATCTGCAATGCGTGTGAAAGATGTTTTGCATTAATTCTTAACTTGTGCGTGTTAAATTAAAGAATCACTATCGAGCCTATAAAGTGGAAAGTAGAAAGCTTTATCCAGAAGGAACGACAACTTTATAATGAAATTCAACCTAAATTTCAAAATTCCATTCGTGATCATACATTTCAGAGTATTACTGTATTTGAAGTGTGTTAAGTGTTAACTCTTAAGGAGAATTACTGTGAATAAGTACAAAAAACAGGGTAATTTGAGCTCATACAGTATATAGATAATAAAATGGATAATCTTTGATGTTGAAATAAAATGGTCATGGATTACGTAGACCCTCGTTTTACGCGGGGGTTACCTTCCACGGAAATGCCGCGTAAATCGAAACCGCGTAAATTGAGACCTAATAATAGTGTTAAAATAAAGGTAAGGTTCCGTAGGTAACAAAATACTTCATTCTAGTGGTGACTAATTGTATAAGGTTAATGTGTACTTATATCGACTTTTATGCACAACATGCATAAAGAAACCATAAATTAATTTCGTGTTATGTTCGTAAAGAGGAGCTGGCTATGATAGTATTTTGGTAGTCATTAAAAATGTTTCTCTGTAATTCTTTGCAGAGCATTAACGTATCCGTGATCACTTGCGTCATTTTCATGATAGACTCTTCCTTCACTAACAAATCAGAAAGATCATTTCTATTGTCTAGAAATGGATCAAAATTTTCAATGTGAACGTTTTTGGTTGTGCGTCACTGAAGTCGGTATTCTCGTTGGTTTTCACCTCCTTTGCCTCTCATAAAAGCTGTTCTTCCAGTGAGTTCTGAACGGTGTAAGTTTAATAACGTTACCTCTGGAAAGAGCTTTGGAACCAATTGCAAAAAATGTCTCCAGTGGCCCAAGCTTGATTAGTAGCACGCCAAAATGCAGTTTATTACGCGTAATCTGCATTCTTTGGGAGTTTGGATTTTGAAAGAGGGGAAAATGTTATCTGTTTGCATTTCTGCATCCGCGTAAAACCGAAACTAATTCGCGTAAAATGAAATAAAGGTGTCAAATCTTAAACCTCGTATAATCGAAACCGCGTAAAATAAATCCGCGTAAAACGAGGGTCTACTGTATAGTATCAGTTCTTCTTTTTTATTTTTAAAGTTATCATCAATACGTGAGTTTTTATTGTCTGACCACTGTGAGACAAAATACTAAATTTTTAATTTAAAATTTAAAGAAAAACTAAATTCTTAAGTGAAAACAACGGATAGTAAGTTATAAATTTTTTTGATAATTTTGAAGTGTAATATGCACTTCAAAACTATCGATATCAGTAAGTACAACATGGACGGATGGAAATAGATATTTTTATTATTTAAAACTATTAGTATAGTCGACGTTCGTTAGAACAACCCCTGTCTCCTGAACAAAACTACAGCTTAAAGTGGCTATAACGTAAATGCTTAAGATATTGCATGATATTTATTCATTTTAAAAAATACAGGAATAACTTTTACAAGTTTTGTTTCAACCAAACTACAATCACTTATTCATTTACAGATTAGTGCACCGCAATACACAATGGAAGTATTGTATTCGCGAAAAAATTTTCACTCAAATTTCGGCCTTAATTTCCATTTTGCTCACCCCAGAATTACGGATGATTTTTTTTTCAACCCGACCACACGCGGATAAGTGCCTAAGAACGTATGAAAACTCGAAGTATCCATTTTTGCAATCCCCGAGTTCATTACAACGACTTTTCTCGTGACGTCCGTATGTATGTATGTGCGTATGTGCGGATCTGCGTATGTGCGTATGTATGTCGCATAACTCAAGAACGATATGTCCTAGAAAGTTGAAATTTGGGACGTAGACTCCTAGTGAAGTCTAGTTGTGCACCTTTCCTTTTGGTTGCATTCGGGGATTTCTAAAGGGGTCTTTTGCCCCTTTTTTGGGGGAAATCATTGTTAATTTCGATGTATACTCAAGTGGTGTTATAATTTGGCGGACACTTGGCGATACTGGCGATAGCCAGTCTTTTGATCACCAAGTTTTGTCGCCAAGTTGACGACAAATTTGGTGATTTTTTTAATACCGATTTTCATTTGGCCACTGGTAATATATTTAGAGAGTAAACTATTGAATCGCATTAAAATTGCCAATAATGTGAAAATGACATTAAAATTGGTGTAAAAGGAAGTCGTGTGATGCACACATCAGCTCGTTAATTCATAAATCTGCAAATTACATTTTCTCAATAAATAGTATTTTTTTAAATTCATATTGCCTAAAGTAAACAAATTAGTTTTTCACAGAACCTAAAAGAAATACTCCTAATTAATACTAAAAAGAACAATAATAAGAAATTACGTTAAATATATTACATCAATGTTGTATCTATCTTAAGTGTTATCTATTGTAATTTACACTTAAAGTACTGAAGTAAAATCTACTTAAAGTCCACTAAAATGCAAAGGTATAATTTTTTATCAGCCCGTTTCTTCAGAATTTTATTCTGGGGAAAGGGCCGTGGGAAGTTAAAATGCAGTATCAGCAGAAATGAATTTTTGAGATATTTGAAGAACCGGGTTTCGGATTAAGTAAAGAGAAACGTTAGAATATAACGTTCTTTTCGTGCTTAAATTCAGAATGAATTTCTTTGAACATATCCCTTCTGTCCCCCCCCCCCATCATTAAAACTCATCAAAAACTTCGTTTTTGGAACTTAAATTCCGAAAAAAATTCCGGGGGAGGGGCGGCTCCAAATCCATTATTTTACATGACCGACAAATCCAAACCTTTTACTACGAGGACTACAGTTTCGTGCTTATTAGCACTCATCAGCCCGGCATATGAAGTGACTGAGCTCGAGTTGGAATACCTCTTAAGGAAGCCAAGAGTGCCAAACAGACTGGTAGCTAATATAGAATTAGCACTGATCAGACGAGTGATCGAAGCAATGGTTCGGTTCAACTCGAAGATTGAAGGCAAGGCAGTTGGGCTGGCGGTGTATTCCATGTATTTCTGCCTTAACCCTGGCAATAGGGCGGTTACTTACTGAATATACCCGGCCGATTGTCCCGCACGTGATTTCGGAATGGTCCTTCAGCACTTTAGGTCAAATGTTTCTCTATTTTACAAATGTGAACATTTAACCAAGTAATGTCCCCAAAACTACTCTAAAGGAGTGAAAATACGATTAGGATAACAAAACAAATTATCCTTCATGAATTATTGCAAGTATATACAAAATTATTCAAGAAAAACTGAAAAAATTACAATTATTCTAATAATTTTCACACCTCCCACCTCCGTGTATATATATATATATATATATATATATATATATATATATATATATATATATATATATATATATATATATATATATATATATATATATATATATATATATATATATATATATTGAAAAGTGGGTCGCGAAGTGAAAAAGTTTGGGAATCACTGCTTTAGAATGTACACGCAACAAACCATTTCAATAATCATTTCTTACAGCAAATGGACATTACATAGGAAATTTCGACGCAACAGATTCTAAAGCTTAAACAAACTTTCATCATTACGAAATTTTCAAAACGTTTAAAAAATATATTCAGAGTCCAACATATTATATTAAAATGCATCTTAAAACGAACAACGATGTTTTACATAAAAGTCTGATTTGAAATATTCAATTTTAAAATCATGTTTCAAATGTAATCTTTAAAATTAAGTTATTATCCCATTAGTCGATTACTGTATGTAAGTACACAAATTAATATTTAGTTAAATTTTACTAATTGATATGTATATGCACTTTGTTATGTAAATATGAGTGACTGTACGTTAACATTTTTGTTTCGATAATTTGCGAAGAGATGACTGCATAGAAATTGCTTGTGTTGCTAACGATTTGGAATTAAACTATACGGGAAAATTAACTTTAATTTAAGCACTTCTTGTAAAGCAAATTCTAATTCTCTCAAATAAAGGAAGTCTGATTTTCCGCTCACTGATCCACAAATTAAATAGCTTTGAAACTAAAGTTCTTTCACGCTTCGTTAATGAATACTTCTGTTTTGACTCGATCTTAGAGAAAGAAAATATTTATCAATTCTTTATTTGTGTGTGCGTGTGTGTATGCGTGGAAATTACCCGTAAAAGTGAAATGTACTAGCTTTTATTTTTTCATCGACTTTTTAGGCTAAAGGTCTTTTAGCTGGAGTACATAAAAAATGAGACATTGTTTCGAAAAATTATTCTTTTTAAAGTCTAAAATTCAAGTATAGCTAAAAAAATTGTGCATAACAAATAAAAATACATTGGCTAAAATTATCTTAATTTTTTTTAAATTCTTTCTGAAGGAAAAACAGATCAACACGAAAACTTCCAGTTTTATTTTTCATATATTTAGAAGTATATATTTTAGTCATAAAGGAGTACATTTGGAGTTTAAAAATTGTTAAATAGTTTTTGTATAACTCATTTTTCTTAAGACCAGACTATCATAAATATTTTTACAAAAAGTATTGATTTCTTTAAACACGCTAGTTTATTATTTGAAGATTAGAGCTGTCACATTTTAAAATGCGGATCAGTTTTCCTTTAAAGTTAAAACCAATCCAGATAGTACAATTCATTTGTAAGTTTAGTCATGATTTTTAACATCAAGAGCATAAAATTAGCATCTGAATTTAAAATAACAAAGAAAGAAATATAGTTATAGTTTTTAAAATCTGAAAATACTTACTAATTACGAACTCTCTCTCACTCTTTTTTTTTTTTTTTTCAAAAGCTCAGAAAAATCGATATTTTTTCATTTGAATTTTGTTTTTCGTTTCTTAACGAAGGAAGGAATTTGTCTGACTTTTTTTCCTTAAATGCAAAACTCATTCATTTATATTTTAAATTGTTTTTTTAACAGTTGTCTAAACGGAGAAGAAAAAGCAAGATTAAGTATAATTAAAAGTTTTCCAAGCTTCTTAGGTGGCGTTTGTAGATTTTGTGAATAATGTTATATTAAAGTAGAAATCCAACAACCCTGAGTTTCTGGGAGTAGGGAACATGGGGCAAAGTGAAATGGTGAAATATTTGCTCTGCTTTTAGCTTCACCAATCTGGTACTATTTTCACTGTATAGTACCATATGCAGTCTATTCCAGTCAAGAAAAAAATACAAACGAAGATTAAAGCATTTGATAATACAGGCGATTTTAATAAAATGATACTCATACTGTAATATTTTGTTGTAAGTCAAAAGTTATTTTTGTTACTATCAAATGATAAAGTTCTTCTTATTAACATTTTAACTATTAATTGAGACCTCTTAATATTCAACGCTGTATTAGTTTAGTTAATATTAAGCTTATTTGTATTTTAAATAAATTGTACAATTAGTCAAGTACATGAAGGGCAAAGTGAAATAATTTATTTCATTTACTCACTCTATCATTTGATATAAATCACTTAAGTTTTCATTTATTAATTAATTCATTTACATTCCGTCATTTAGTAATTCATTTTATATTTATTTATTCATTCACTTATTTTCTTATTCATTCAGTCTTTTACTCGTTCATTTATTTTTCTTTATATATTAACTGATTTATTCATTTAATTATTCGTTTATTGTTTCATTATCTTCTCATTTATTCATTCAACCTTTTATTTACTAAATGTTTTCAGCAAAAACATATTTTATAATCGAATCGGAAATATTGCACTAGAAAAATATTTTATTTTTCACTTTACCCCATAAAAAAAGAAAGTGAAATTTTCCACTTTTTTTTTTTAATACTCAAATTTACTGCCAAAAATAAAAAATACTGTTTCAACAAATGTTTTATTTTAAAATACAATGTTCTTTCTTTATGTACTGTAAGTTTCAAAGCAAATCTCCGATTTGTTCATTTTGAAAAAAACTCAGTCATCTTAACCATTTCACTTTGCTCCACGGTCCCCTACCTCTAATACGTCTGAAATCGAATATATGCAAAAATGCGTAACTTCTTCTCTTACTAAAAGAATATCCTTAAAATTGAATGTTAATAACGAAATCTCCAAAATATATGGCAGCAATTTACTCATAAATTTGGGCTGGAATATTTTTTTCCACATATTATACTAGGGTGCCAATACTAAAAATTTAGAGATAACCAGTACAAATAGGAGGAGAACCTATCCTCTGTTTTAGAGCAAGATATGGTACTAGTGGCCCTGGTAGGGGCTGCTATACAGCAAGATTTAGAAAAAAAATCAATGTATACCTACCTAGGACAGCAACTTTAAACCCCTACTTTGACTACCCATCTACAAATTTTAAATTTTGCCACTCACATCCCTTGCTTTTCACTGACTCATATGTAAAAAAATAATTCTTTAAAGCATGTTTTTTGAAACACTTTCAATATACCTTTTTTTAGCTTTCTTTCAAAAATCATTGTTTCAAAAATTATTACTAAGAATTTCAAAGTGTAAAACTGCACCTCATTATCAGTAAAAAATATTATAATTATGGTTTTTAAAAAGTTTCAAATAATTTCTATGAACGATTCCTTCCTTTTGTCGTCTTTATTATCATTATTAGTATTACCATTTCATTTTATTTTTACTTTATTTTACACTAGTGGTACTCGCACGGCTTGGCCCGTAATAAAAAATTAAAAGGTCTTTTGGTTCGCCTGTATATTTACAAATAATGTATGGTGAATTTTCTCGCCAATTGGCTTGTGCCCATGAAACGGTTCCACGTTATGATAATTTCGTAATTTACTCGAGGGAGAAAGATGCAGATAGTATCTTATATCCTTTGGTATGATCAGATGTCTTTAAATCCATAAAAATCATTTTAAATCGAAAAAGAAGTTCCTTATAACGGCGAAAAACGTGTCTGCAATATTTTAACAAATATTTGCTCTTTTTACAATGTTTCGTACATTTTTACTTTTTAACTTATAGGTATTTATTTATTTATGAACTAAGTGCTATTTTACAAAACTATGTTAATTACAGTATTGTCGAAATTAACGGTGTTTATATACAGAAAAAAATGTCATCAGAGTATTTATCGTTTAGCCCAAAATCATTCAATTGAATGAAAACCTTACTTGACGAGAAAAACATATTCATAACGTAACGAAGAACCCGATATCAAAAACAATTAAATTCCTATTCAATCCGAAAGTATTTCAAATGCTTTAATTAACGTAAATGATTTCAATATCACTTAAGATTCATCTGTGCTCCTAAGATTATTTGCATCTTCGAAAAAAAAAAGCATAGCAGATAAGCTTGGTAAACAGATTTTACCATTTTAAGAACACTAACTGCAT
The DNA here is from genome assembly GCF_026930045.1 of Uloborus diversus. Lineage (NCBI taxonomy): Eukaryota > Metazoa > Arthropoda > Arachnida > Araneae > Uloboridae > Uloborus > Uloborus diversus. Next base: position 35,799,220 of record NC_072733.1, on the reverse strand, counting down.
TCAAACAACCTGAAAAATAACCGCTAGGGCAATGAGTAACCAAAATTTGATTTTCTGCTCACGCGGTCACAAAATTAACCGCTTTTAAGGGGGTCCGGGACACAAAAATCCTCAAATTTTGCAATTTTTTTTTATAATTTGAAAAATTGCTCCGTTTTATTCTGCTTAAGAGGACGTTTGAATCTTGTTTCTACCTTAAATAGAACGAAAGTTATAGTTATTTTTGTTGCATGCATCTAACGAATGTGTACATAACTTTAAAACTTTAAACGCGTTTTTCTCCATGATGCAATTTTTCCCGATTTCTTGCATTCAAACTCTTATAAGTCAGGAACCGATAGAGATAAAGTAATGAAACTTGGAGCATATCTTTTTCAAGCAATTTACTTTAATTTTTATTCAGCGAATTTGAAAAAAACGTTTACTTCAAAAATTATGATTTTTTTAAAAAAAAGTATCTTCGAATTTTTCGAAATTTTTCTTCAAATATTTTTTATTTTTTATTGAATGAATATTTTTAAAATCGCCGAATAAAAATTAAAGCTTATATATTTGTGCATACTGTTTTGAAAAAAAATTGAAAATTGACCAACAATATTTTGAGTTATAGCAATTTAAAGCAACCCCATTTTTTTGAAAAAAACTAATTAAATTTAAATAAAAAAATAATTTTTTTTCATATTTATGTTATGATTTTGCTTATTAAATAAATGATGAATCAGTTCAAAAAATTTCAAAACTCTAAAGTACATAATAAAAAAATTTTCAAAATGTGTCCCGGACCCCCTTAAAAGGATAGCACTTTCACGCTTCGTTACTGGATTCTGCCCCATTTGACTCGTTCTTGAAGACAGAAAGGTTTAATTTAAAAAGGCATTTTCACACGAAAGAGAGGTGCCGATGAGTTTGGAATAGTTCTTTACTTTTGCAAATAAACGATACTTGAAAGTATCGTGTACAAAACTTCTATACTTAAATGTTTGATATAAAGGGACATATTTGGATGGATTGTTTTTAAACGTTATCCTAGTTCTAGTCTGATTGATATTTTTAAGGGATAATTTTTTGCACATCGTAATATAATTTGATTGATTTTGAGGAACAATCTTTGAATAAAACTTAGAACCGCGTCTGTTTACACAGTATTTTAGGTTGAGTAGTTTCAGTATGTTTTGCTTAATCACTTTAAGCACCAGTTTTTTTCGAAATATCTGGCAAAAAAAAAAAAAAACATTTTGACACTCTACTTGCTGGCACACATCTATTAATTGATTTTGCTAACCCAAGTTAATTCAAGACAATTTGAAAATCGTGCATCTTAAACTGCGGTAGTGTCTGCAGTTTTATAAACTAGCTCCACGAGCCTAAATTTGAATTTTAGTTCATATTTTTAAAATGTACCTGGGGTTGGAAATTAAAATCCTTTAGCAAGTCTGGCTTACCAACTGCATGGAAGAAAAGTTCAAATAAGAATAAAAACAACTGGATTGTGCACCTCACGGAGTAACTGTTTCAGTGAAAATAAGGACATATTTGAAAATATGAAAATGTCAATATCAGAATGATAGTGTTAAAAAGATTGAATACTGGAAACGGGGGAAAGTGAGTACTATTAAATAAACGAGCAGCTGTGTGCATCAAATGACTTTCTTTTACGCCAATTTAATGATAATAGTGCCATAGTGCCTTGGAGTAAGCAAGGAAACACTTTAAATATTTTCACCCCTAGTTTGCCACAAACCGAAGCAAAAAAAGCGTTTTACAGAGATTAACTTTCCCAATATCGGCATTTCAACGTGATTCAAAAAGTAACTGTTTGACTATCGTCAATAGCGCCAAATTGAAACCAGATTCGAAAAAAAATCGCCAAATTTGTCGCCAACTCGGCCACAAAACTTGGCTACCAAAAGCTTGGCGATATAGGGTCAAGTATTCGCCAAATTGTGACATTACTTCAGATTGCATTGAAATTAGCACCGATTTTCCAGGTGTAAAAGACCCCTTTTGGAACATCCGAATGCAACCAAAGAGTTATGCGAGATACCGTTTCTGAGTTATGCGAGATACATACATACGTACATACATACACATAAACAAACATCTCGGAAAAAATCGTGGTAATTAAATCGGTGATCGTCAAAACGGATATTTCGGGCGTCCAGACGCTATTAGGCTTATATGCACGTGCGGTCGGGTCGAAAAAACCACTCAACATTCATTCGGGGATGAGTTAAATGGAAAATTTGGCCGAAATTTGAGGGATTTTTTTTTCGCGAATACAATACTTCTTTTAGTATGTAAAAGGTAGTAAGTCATCACGCCAAATGTGAAATAAAATACACTTTTTCAAATCTTTGTTAATTATTACTGAACACAGAAGTTTAAAATATTTTCTGACATCGATGAAAGAAAATGTTTGAAATAAATGAACTGGATAACTTTTGACAAACACTGTAAATAAACCTATTTATTAGATTGATTATTTACATAAGTTTAATAAAAATAAATTAATGCTTAACAAAACTTACTGTATTTCACTTTCTTATGATTCCGGTAAGCTTATTTCGAAGGGAATCAATATTGATTTTCTACTTAACCTTCGTTCAATGTTACCGTTTGTTACTCAGTTTTAATGGAGGTTTTCCTACTGTTGAAAATAAGTTAATACAGAAGATTTTCTAATGATATTTTGTCGCTCTTATGTTCTACGCTACATTAGCTCGAGTAACGAGTTTTTAAGTTATATCAGTTTTTCTTCAGACGTCGCGAGTACTAACTACGGAGAGAACAAATTGCCGTATTAGAAGCTGCAATAAAAACAACTAAAGTTTGAGTCTAAGTCATGACTGCATTGTTACTTTTCTTTTATTAGAAATTAATATTAACATTGATATTGAGATCTGTTACCGTTAATCTTGGCTCCGGCTGACGGGGGTATGGTAACAAGAAAGAATGGTCTATTGTAGTGTTTAAGGGAAGGTGCTGTGCGTTATTTTCTGCATTTACATACTAAATAGTACAGATTAATGCTTGTAAAATGTCAAGAATCTTTAAATATAAAATGGGGATTTTCCTGAGAGTCATGATTCAAGGTATACAGTCTCTAGAATATTTGGCGTAGCTAGTCAAAACTCTTGCAAATATTTTTGGGTTATTTATTAATTAAAAAAATTCTAATTCAAATTTTAAAGAGTTAAAGGAAATATTCTCGTGTATTGTATTTTTCACCAATATTTGGATTACCAAGTATTACAGAACGGTTTCAAAGGAGTTTCAAGCGCCCGGGAACGCAATTAATTTGAAGTTCCAGATAATTACCGCCGTGACATCGTACAAAATCAGATGATATTTTCATTTTTTCCCGACTGCGTGTGCGCTACAAAAAGGAGGGTGATGTGCTTACTATAAGTATATGCAGGGACGGACTGGCCAGGTCGGCTAGTCGGGGATCCTCGGCGGGGCCAACCGCCGAGTGGGCCACTTTAAGCAATTTTTTAATGAACTAAATACATTTAATTCACATCTAACATTTTTTAAAGTGTAATAATAGAAGAAAAAAATAAATTTGTTCACTGTATGGAAAAAAAGTGTTTGGAAGCAGGTTTATTTTTCTCCCATCCTTAGCCCCCAGGGGCCAAAGTAAATAGCCGAAGTCCACAGGTGCGAATGCTTTCCTCACTTTGTCAACTTTCTCTCTAGTTTTTAGAGCTCTGGGGTCCATGGCTCCCACATTGACTGAACGGGAGGGGGTCAGAGAAATTAGTCCGACGTGGACTGAAAAAGGGCCTGGGACGAAAAAACAGCTTTAAAATCTTATATTAGTACGTATATTAACAACAATTGGCCTGCACCGCTAGACAAAGTGGCACCGGCCCTGCTATAAATGTGTGGGCCATGCTTTGGGGTGTTGATACATGAACAGCGGCATGCACAAGGTTGGGGGGGGGGGGTAGAAGGAACATTTGTTGGCCTGGTTCCGAGCCTGAAAGGGGCCCGAGATTTTTCAAATGAAGGGTGAAATATAGAGTAGGGACGTAGTGGTAAACAAAATGGAGGCGGGCCCGTAAAAGTCATTTGTGACTGACCTCAAAAATTTCTGTACATGCCCCAGGTCTGGTATTCACTGGTTGCGGCAGATTCAACTAAATGCTGTCAGTTGGCAATCGATTTCATTAGTCTAATGTAATTTTTCACTATACGAGTATTTTCATCTCAAAATCGCATCGGGAAAGCTAGTCTGGACTACGATAAACTGCATCTGACACAGGACAAAATTTTAACTAAGAAAGGGCGAGTTCCTGAACATAGGAGGATTTAGGCCTGAATTCCAGGGGAGGCAAGAGGGGGGAGGGAGATTTTTTTTTTTTTTTTTGAGCAACATTAGTTGTAATCAGGGCCAGACTTAGACTAAACGGGATCCCTTTCCTATGGTATTTCAGGTATGAAGTCCCTTTGTAGTCCTAAAGTCACGATAGAATTAAGTCTACAATTGAGGATTTTGATGCAGGAACGAGTTAAGTCCAAACTTTTCCTTTTTTAAAAATTCATTTTTGCGTGTGGAGAATTGGTTGTTCCAATTGGTGCAACAACGGATCACAAATGTAAGATTAGACCTCTGCTTTGTAGTAAATAATGTGGGAAAGATGTTAGCCTTTCGATCGGACACTAATGTTATTTATTGATCTTACCAAAAATGAGTGTGTCTAGACTTACCTGGTTCTTGGTTTTTGCATTAAGGCCCAAGAAGGAAATTGTGTATTACAGATTTAAGGTGGTCCGGGATGCATTTTGAAAAAAAAATGGTATTTAAAAATTTAGACTTATGAAATTTTTTGCACTGATTCACCATCAGTTTGATTCACAAAATCATAACATAAATATTTTTAAAAAATATTTAAATTTAGTTATTGTTTTCTAAAAAAATGGGGTTGTTTTAAATTACTAAAACTCAAAATATTCCTTTTTTCAAAAATATATGCCTAAATATCTAAGTTTTAATTTTTATTTGACGATTTAAAAAATATTAATTCAATAAAAATAGAAAATATTTGAAGAAAAATTTCGAAAAATTCAAAGATACTTTTTTAAAAAATCATAATTTTTGAAGTAATAGTTTTTTTTTTTTTTCAAATTCACCGCATAAAAATCAAAGTAAACTGTCTGAAAAAGATATGCTCCAAATTTCATTACTTTATCTTTATCAATTCTTGACTTATAAGAATTTAAATGTGAAAAATCGGGAAATATTGCATCATGCAGGATTTGAAGCATGCATTTGAAGTTTTGAAGTTAAATATAATGTAGTTAAAAGAATGCAACAGAAATAATTATATCCTTCGTTCTAATTAAGATAGAAACAAGATTCAAACGTCCTTTTAAGCAGAAAAAGACGGAGAAGTTTTTTAAATGATTAAAATAGTATAAATGATTGAAACGAAATATTTGAATATAAATGATTGAAACGAAACTTGAGTATAAATGATTGAAACGAAAGAATGACGTTTCAAGGACAGGGGTCTAAGGTTAGCTTAAGGCACGGTGCCCTTCTAAAAAATCTTGGGGAAACCTTACTCTTTTCCTTTCAATGTTTCCAAACATATTATGAGATTATGTTTTTAAAATTTCAATGTTGGAAAATTTCGAAGGAGAGTCACCAGATTCCCTATGGTAACGAAATGTAGTTTAAAATTGGATCAAGTATACTTCAGTTTTTAAATGCTTTCAAATGAGATCACTGACACTCCTATTCTCTCAAACGCGACAAAAGTTAGTTTTGCGTTTTTTAGTAGTTCAAACTCTAAACGTTTTTGTAGAGAGCTCTCTATGCTGTTCCATTAATTTCACTAAGGGTAGCCCAAAATTGAATTTCTAAAACTTGTCATTTCGGAGAATTTCTAAGAAGAGCCCCCGACATTCTATTGTAAACAAAGATAGACTAAAATGGATTTCAATTAAAAAAAAAAAAGTTAAGAAAACAAAATTGTGTTTTAACCCCTTTTTTTCCCTCTCCTTTAACGCTACCGAAAGTTGTAAAATTGCGTTTTTTGACATCAACTTTGAAAATATCGCTTGGAAGGGAACTAGAACTCTGTGTCCCGATTCTTTTCTTAGGCCTATATAGATCAACCAATTTCAAAAAATTTCCGGGGGGAATTACCTGGTTCCTCATCTCTTACTTCGTGTCCTTTCTATGTTGTAAGTAAAGAAGCCTAAAGATGTGCCTTTTCAGGCTTATAACCATAAGTATCCTTTCAAGGCACATAAAAAATGTGTCAGTGCTAGCTATATTTTACGTTTCACAATTTTCTATTTTAGAACTTTAAATCTCGATTGAACTTAAAGAAAAAAAGGAACTAATGGTAGTTTAATGTCTTTGCTCGACTAATTTACAGAAGTGGGTCAAAATATTCTTTTGCCGACTGAGCCAAAGTCAGTCAGTTCGCCCCTGAGTATATGTATGTATGTTTGTTCCTATAAGGCGTTGTAGGAGCTATACGCCTTGGCCATTTTTGGTAATTCTTACGTCAATCGATTTGTCTGAACCTTGGCAGTGTCACTAAACACACGACAGTAACCAAAACTCACCATACTAACAACTAGTTTCCAGTTTGTCAGTCCGGCATCGTGTCGCACGTTACCTGCGTGCGACACAGCGTGCGACAAATGAAGGTAGCTTTCACTGCCTGAATTTTTTGTTTACTAAGTCTACTAATTGGAGCCTCAGTGGCCGAGTGGTGCTAACGATTACTTCTCACACTTGAGGCGATGGGTTCGACTCCCACCCTCGCTCCGGATGTACTTTCCCCTCTTTCTGATGTAAATTCTTTCATGTGTTGTTTATATGTATTCTGTACTGTAATAAAAAATATATTATACGTAAAGGAGGCAAGACACTCAGATTGTAGTCCTCATCAAAATAAATCCGTGCAATAAGAAAGAAAGTATACTAATTCGATTTTCATTTCTAACATGTTGCATTTGTTTTTGTCGTGTTTCAGGGGACTGAGTTTCGCGACGTGTACTTTCTTGACAGGCTGTTTTAGTTTGGCGAGAAAGAATTGACTGAAGACGTTTCCTTGCTCGCGTCATCATGAGTTATACAAGCTATTTATGCAGCTGTGCTGTGGTTGACTTACGTTCGTGCATTTTTGCTGAAGGCCAAGAAGCACATGTAGCTTTAAGCCGAGGGAGGTCCTTAGAGAAACTAATTATCAGTAGTTTAGACTACCACAAGCTACTTTAAAAACCTCACGATACAAACCCTCTCAATGAAATGACAAAATTGCGAAATGTACCGTCTTATAATCACAACAACTAAGTCAATAAAAATTAACTAAAAAGTGTAAAATAAAAGTTTATTAAATAAAAACAAAAAACCCGACTGCGTGAAAACCAAAAAAAAAAAAAAAAACTAAAAAGAAAAATGAATAAGCCCAGTAGTTTAGAATGTTATTAAGCATTACTAAGTAACTACACCGTTGAAATAGTTTTATAATTGTACACATATAAGACAAATCATAAATTCAAAAACTGAATAGAAGCATTAACAGTCGGGGCCCATTCCTTTCTAAATCAAGGAGCCCCGTAAAATTTAAATGGACCCCGACTGTCTTCTATTCTGCTTTTGAATTTATGATTTGTCTTATCTGTGCACGATTATAAAACTATTTCAGTGGTATAGTTATTCAGTAGTACTTAATAACATTCTAAATTACTGAGTTTACACATTTTTCTTTTTAGATTTTTTTGGGGGGGTTTTATTAAATATTTTTTATTCTAAAGGACATATTAAAATTTAATTGAGAAAGAGCAATTCTCATATTTGAACGCTAAAAAAATGGTCTTAAGGCAATGAGCATTCAAAACAAAGAAGAAGACCCTAATACTCAATTGAAATACCATTTTCAGCAACTATGCGTTTACATCATTCCAGAAATTAACACAAGTTTTCAATTAACACAAGACAAATAATACATCACAATAGTTAAAAGATGCTGTAATTTGTTGTTTTTCAAAATTAAAGATGACTTTGGTTGGCCCAAATTGAAGTTTAAAAAATATATTTCTAAACAGACGCTTTTAGGAAAACATCATTTGAATGTAGAGCTAGGTAAATTTTTAAAAACAATATAAAAAAAAAACATTTAACTGTGATTTTAAGCTCGGTTGAAGTCCGATTAGTTACCATTCAGTCAAGCTTGACCTATCCCGAATTCATCAGACGATTCTATCCTGTGTCAGATAGAAAAAGCACCAGTTAAAACCTTCAACACCAGTCAACAATTAAAAAGGATTCAATCTACGGTTCAGATGTCTGAATGGGAGTCAAATAATATATTTTGAACCTAACCTACATTAAGAAGTTTAAAAGAAGTTAGACAGGGAAGGTTAATCGGGTGCTATTAATGTGTCTACCATAGATACAAATCACAATATGTATTTAGTGCAAAACAGTTATAAAATAATTAAAATTGCATAGATAGCTATCACTGCATGGCAAAAAAAAAAACCCTTCAGAATTCTTCTGACATATTTCTTGCTGATTTTTATGTAAAGTGACCCTCTGACTCCAAAAATGACCTCCGTTTTCCCCCATCAAGTCCCTCTTTTTGGAAATAGCACCCCTCATTTTTTTTTCTTTTCAGTTTTACAAACATGATTTTGATTTGGAGAGGAAGGGATTATATTAGCCATGAACAGTCTTTCAATTGGCTAGAGAGGGGTGAAATTCGAAAGATTGAACATTTAAGCATGTTAGGGGACTCAAAGAGGTGTTCTCTCCTACAATGTTTTGAAAATCGGCGAAACGAATATTTTTTTCTTAGAAGTATGTTTAAAAAAATTTTCACTTATTTTTCGGCATAAAACAAGAGTATAAGACTTACTTCTATGAGCTCCATGTTCGTAAATAATGTAAGTTGCAAAAAAAAGTTAAAAAATGAATTCGAAGAATCGTATGCAGCACAGTCTGGGTCGTATCGCAGATCTTCAATAGGGAACCTTCCCATAAAATTCAACTTACGTTCCCAGCAACCAACCCTTACACGTCTGCTCGACCAGGAAATAATAACATATTGTAATGGTTAATTTTAAATTATTTGTACTTTATATTATTTTGTAGCTACTTTGTATTATTTTAAAGCTTGATTGAAAGTTTTTAAAGCTTATAGCTTTAAAATAACATACAAATGAAATGTCTAAGTAATCAGTTTCAGGGTTTTGAAACATGTATGTTCAAAACAAAGTGAAACTGAGAACGTTTTCCTGCGTTAGGCGTAATTGCAAAATTTTTTAATTCTTTCCATTTAAAAACTTTTACTTAAAAACAAATATGCTAATGCTTTAAAATTGATTACATTTGTTAATTTGTTTTGCAAATATTAAATTCTAATTATTGAAATGCAGGTAGACTCAGTTTCCAATTTCAAATGTGTTTATAAATATTTCACTTCCAATTAGTTCTACTAAAATGTTATGCTGCTTTTCATATTTCATGCAAGAAGAACCTTTATTTAGATTTTGAAAGATGAAACATGCGTGGCTTTGTATGATAAGTAATTAAATACATGAATAATTTTAAATGAATATTCGTTTTATGCCTTTTTTGTGTTGTATTTATTCAGTTTGTTCATGATAGTACTGTTAATTCTTCTTTTTCTAGATTGTAAAGATATGTAGTCTAGCTATTAGAATTGGCTTAAAAAAAACACTTGCTACTAATTAGCTCCTAGGCAATTATTGCTTAATATTAAACATACAAAAAAGAGGAGGGAGGGAAAGTTTTCAAGAAGAAAGGGGGAAAAGTTTCTCAACATTAATAAAACTGACAAGACATCAATCTTTTTCTCATACTGTTTCTTTTATGTGTTTTAGTTTGATACAAATTGTGATTTTCACTTACCATTGGAAATAAATAACAATAAAAAACAGAACCTTTGTGTGATTGTAATTAAGTTATTTTTAAATATTTTGATATAGAATTCTTTTTTCAAAAAATTTGACGAAACCCGTGTTAAAATACTATTAAAAGTAATATTCAATGCTTCTTCATGGAATACAAACTAATAATTTCATATTTATAGAATGATTCAGAAACCAACAAAAGATAAACCTGTTTTTTTTTTTTCTGAAAATTAAGTTTCTGCATGTGCCTTAATTGATTATAGGACAGAATAACATATTTTTGGTTATGGTTTATTTTACAAAATATTGGTGATTCGTTAGTAACACGCTACGAAACGGCAGGTGGAATTCAAAGCACTGGATTTTATAAACATGAATAATATTAACACTAAGACGTAACGTATGTTAATACTAAGATAACTTGAAGTATGAGGGATTAAACGCGCATTGACAATACTACTCTATTGTACATGATTATTACCCACTCCCCCTCCCAGATTTTTTATTATGAATATTCGTTGCATGAAAATTAAGTGATTGCCATTTTCTATACAAGTCTAATGGAGCCTCCATTACAGTCTAAAATCCTATTTCACCAACTTCCTTCCAGTAGTATCATAACAGTAATAGCTACCGCACTCACCGCAGTGATTTCACTGCTTTCGATATCTCATGAAATGTTTAACTCAATTTATCATTACCTTCCATGTAACGTGTTTGTATTTTATTGCACAGTTGTTACCTGTATTCTACAGAGTCCGAGAAATATGATCTTTTCCTAAAAATTTTTTGACATTAGGAGATGTCTAAGAAATCAAATAAAATTGTTTCCACCAGGATTCGAACCGTGCTTGGTGGTGAATCCTGTGCCGTTGGATAATCACAGTGAAGGACAAAAATGCATCAAAGTAACAATAACAATAAAAGGAAAAAAAGAAAATTAATTTGAATTTTGTCATCTTGAATTCAAATTATGTTTTTCGCAATCACGAGTGCGTGTATGTAGGCGTGTGTGTTTGTGTGTGGGGGGTATGTGTGTTTGTGTGTAGGGGGTATGTGTATGTGTGTAGGCATGTGTGTTTGTGTATGTGTGCTGGCATAAGTGTGTGGGTAGTTGTGTGTATGTGTGTGTGTGTGTTCGTGTGTGTGTGTAGTTGTGTATGTATGCGCGTGTGTGTAGGACATGGATGCAACCTGGAGACAGCTTTCGCTATAGGATCAGCATCGTGAGGAACCAGTCGACGGTGATGGTGCGGAGCGTGGCGGTGGGAAAATAAAATGATAGGACATCAAAACAGTCAAATGAGAACATTAAGCAATCGTGATTGCTTAAAAACATAAAGCATTTTGTCCCAACATAAATTAAAATATTCAAATTTGAGAGAACTCCACCGGCCAAGATCTCCCCAACGGCCACTATCGAAATATCCTCGAATTACACATTTCCGTAAATAACAACAGCTGACACTTTTAAATAACCATGATCCCGATTTTCACTCATAGTTTTGTTTCTAAATGTTCAAGTTTCAGTCACTTGAAACTCGCAAAAGACCAATGACATTTTCAATATTTTTCGCTATTATGAATGTCAATCTTATAAATCAACATGGGTTTTGTTAAACATGTTGAGATATCCCTAGTGTCAGTCATTTACAATTGCAATATATATGGCTTTGACTTTTAACAAAATTTTTAGACTGGTTAATAAAATAGTGAATAGTTTTTTTTTCCAAGTTTTTAATATTTGCAATAAAGTTGTATAATGGAAAAGCAAATGGTAAAAAAGAAAAAAAAAACCGTAAAAATTTTAAGGTACAAGTATTTTTTTACAGAAAATTAAAATGCAAATTTTATTCTTTTTTTGCGTATACTATGCGTTCGCTTCTGAATTGAGATTTATTAAAAATGAGTGTGTTTATGCTGTAACACATGTGTAATATCACTTAAAGGATTACTATTTCCAATAGTTTTTACTCATTACCTCTAAAAAAACAGTAAGTAAGACAAGTACTTGAATCACATAATAGAATACATATTTTATTCTAAAGTAAGTGCGGTAGATTAGAAAACTATTTATAACTACGTGCAAAGTTTGAATTTTTATTTTTCTTCGCCTTCCCCCTCCCCCAAAATGAAAATAAATACATATATAAACAACTTACGAAATATTCTCTTGTGCTTTACTTGAGCTGACGCTCAGATATGAGGGATTTTGAAAATGGAAAAATATTGTGTTTGAAGCACTTTTTGACAAAACACATTTCAGGGTATTTTTAAGCGATATAAAAGTAAAAAGTTATCATTTTTAAAACAAATAGTTTCAGAGCTGAATTAAGAAATATAGAAAGACCTAATTTGAAACTATGCAGGGGTTCAACATAACTTTAAACATTTCATTTCTATTAAATTATGAATTATGCGTGGAGAATTCCGGTTTAATAGGCTCACGATTTTTTCTTTTTGGCACAAAAAATTCATTTTAATCAAGCTGTATTTTTTTTTTGTTGAAGTAATAGGGTAATAGGCCCACGTGAAAGCTGAAAACGTTATTAATATGATAATTGAATTATATTTTCCATTCAATTCTCAACAGATTGTAGCAAGATTTAAATATGTATTTTAAAAGTTTTTACTCTTTGTTTGAAACATTATTTCTTTAAATGCCTTACGGGAAGAGAGTTCATTCATTTTTTCATTCTTGCATATTTTTTTTTTCTTCTCAAAAATACTTTCAGGAAAATGTTTTCTCCAAGAAATTTTCTCATATCTTTTGATGGATTGATTTAATTCTACTCATTTACACATTATTTTTTAAAGATTGTATATGCTAATTAAAAGCGCTTGTAATTTCATTATTATGAGAACCTCGCGGTTATCAAGCCTTTATTATATGTATGTTAATTTTATTAAGAAATCTTGGAATGCCGTTTTCTCAAAGCTGTTAATTGGAAAGCTGTGTATCTTTTTTAGAATACATTTTATTTTAGTACAGAAACTGTACTATTTTAGCTACTTTAAAAAAAACACTAATGCTTAAATTATTTTTAAATTAAATTATAATCAGGATTAAATAAAACCATCAATTTATAACAAATTAATAATCATGAAAATTTTCGTTTATTTATGCTAATTGTCGTTGAGTTTTCTAGATTACTAGCAAAATCGCTAGTCTTTTTATCGAAATATTTTTAAAAAAATGTAAATTGTAAAATAAACCGATTCTCTTCAAATTCCTTACAAACAGTCTCGTATTTCCATCGTTTTATGTAAATTTATAAATAAAAATATACCCAGTTTAGAATAAATGGGTTATTTTTTAAAATTTTATCTCATTTTTTGAATGCGTGGTCTTGTGAAAGATTACGGGAACGAGAAATATCCTCGCGTGATATGGCGGATGCAAGATAGGTGTCTGCTTATATCTTTCGGCATTTCTTTTTTTTTCCCTATTTCAATCGAATCTTAATATCAGGTCAACTATTTTTGTTTCGGAAAGCTATATTGTTTTTATCAATGTTTAACGATTTAAGCAGTGCTTGTTGCGAAATGTTAACATAATCTTTTCGCCTGTTTTATTTGAAATTGTTACGTAAATTATCAAATAATATGCATTTTATAATGCTTGGTGCGTTACAAATTAGATATTTATTGTTGGTAAATTTTAACATATTGGAAAAACCTATTGTAAATCTGTTTATAGCTCACAGTTTGGTTTGGTTTTAAACCAACGAGAAACAGCAGATAACTTCTCCCTTCTCATTAAAAACTCGAATTTTAATAACAGCAAAGCAGTTCCAACATGGTCATTGCCGGTGTTCAAAAAAAAAAAAAAAAAAAAGGGGGGGGGGAAGGGGGAGGAGGAAAAAAACTGCAACCATTAGTGTGTGTGTTTTTTACGAACGAGGTGTCAGTTTGAGATTTGATGAATAAGCAATCCAGAGCAACTACTTCTGACGCAAGGACTTTTTGTCCCAAAAGAAGCGAAGATGGTGCGATACGAAAATCCACTTATGCTATGATTTAAGTTCTATTCCGCTGCTGTCACCGGACATGGTCGAAAAAAAATACTGACAATTCGAGGATGGATTGAAAATTTACTTGATGGTTTTACTACTGTTTCCACTAAACTGTGTTCTATGTTTCGAAATAGCAAATCTTTTTCGTAGTATCGGTGTTTCACAGCTGATGCCTATCGATGCTGCAATTTAGTACCTCGAAACCTTATTATATTGAATATTTTAGTTTCCTATATGGTTCAACTAAAAAAATGACCATAGTATGAAAATGAAGATGGACAAATAGTTATTATTATACTTCCGTGGGCAAGTAAAGGGCAGTAACTGCATTTTTTTTCAGCTGTTGTAAGCATTGACTTTTTTATACAAGCTTTGCTTATTTCGTTTCCGTTTGAAGAAAAGCTTGAAAAAAAATCAAATTTCAACGGTTCCCTTTTGTTAGTATTTAATCCAAAACACGTTTCTTCAAATATGTCGAAACCTCATGTCTGAAGATTCTCTCGTTTACCTGCCTACTACAGATTGGTCACTCTTAGAAATCACAACAATGCAGCCAGAGCAATTGGAACTAATTAAAACCAAGAGCCATTGTCATAAAAAATAACTGAAAAAAAAAATGCCGCAGTTGAAAAAAGTAAAGATTAACAGAATTTGAGAGTTTAAGTTTTCAAAGAGCGCATTGTTAGGTTCTCAAACAACATCAAGAAACATCATGGAGCATGTTTTGTTAGAAGAAACAGAAAAAAGCAGTTTTATACAAACGATTTGAATTACTTGTCAGCGTATAAAATCAAATAGCTTTCGAACATGTAATAGACAAATAACATTCCGTATTGCTTTCATTCTGTCTTAAAGTTTAGCTGTATTGACTGCTAGACAAACGTTACGAGCGAGTTTCTGACTGACAAAATAATAATCGTGTTAAAAAGGCGAAGTGGCTGGTGAAGATGAAGGCTACGTATAAAGCGAAATCTTTTGTGCTGAGAAGCAGTCTTGAGTCGAAGAATGGATCGAAGCTATAGTAAGACTTTGTAAACTACAACTTCCCTGTCGCAGTGGTATTAAGAGAACCTGCAATTCTTGAAGATAAGAGCATGCAATATATGCAATTGCATACCGAACCCCACGTCTGACATTCACATAGTATCACGCTCGATAATGCATTAAAAAGGATGGTGTTAGTCAATGTACCGACATACTGAATTTGGCAGTTCAGTAACCGAAGTTGGTTATTCAAGTTCAACCTACCCTCATCTGAAGAGACTAAGGTAAGTACGCCAAAAAAGGCTAACCAAAAGTTAAAGGCCTAATGTATCGCTCTAGTTTAATCCAATTGTTGCACATTTATCATGACTCATTAAAAGAAAATATATTTACTCCTTGTGAGAATTCAACAATGTTTATCATCAATTTTTACCCAAAAAAGTGAGATGGCCTTATTAGGAATGTAGGACTCTAACTAAGCCGAGTCTAAAAAAAGCCCAAAAAGTGCTGTCCAAATAAGAAAATACGGATTTATTTTAAATTTTTTATTTTCAATAGAAAAACATATTAAACCGCATTTGTTAAACTAAAAAGCATTATAAAATATTCCATATTTACTTAGATAGAAAGCAGAAAAATTAATTGTCACATTTTGGCAACTGATATAAGTCGTTATTTTCCACTTTATGGTCACTCCGCGCACAGTTGATGCATGTATCGCCGCGAGAGCAAAGGTAGCTACTATTATTTACCTTAGTCTTATTTCTGGATTTCGATGTCTTACTGTTGCTCTGAGGCGGCGGTTCAGAGTATGCAACTCTAGATTTCGTCTTCGTGCCAATCTTCTGGTATCCTAATAGGGTTAACTCTATTCTTTAAGGAATACAATTTATTTTTGTAAGTGATCAAATCACAGAAAAAAGACGATACATCACGACATTTTTTTTTTTTTTTTGAATTCGCCAACTGCATAAATTGGACTGCAAGAACAATAAACAATTTTTTTAACTAGTAAACTACAGTAAATCAGGACGAAACAAAACTTTCTGCAAAGAAAGATCTGGTAACCTTGACATGCTATACGAACACTTTCTGTGTGTGCATAGTTGCCTGATAATAAACTGTTGCTGATAACGATTTCCTTTTATGCTTTTTATTACGATGAAGTCACGATACAGCGAATCAATGTTATATTACTCAGAAAGAAAAAGATGGCTTTATTTATCAAGGTACAATAGTCTTATTTAATGCACTCATCTTAATAATTACCGATTCGCAATCAAATGTCTGAGCATTAAGAAGCACCTTCTAGCAGGAAAGATCAATTGTTCAGTGTGAAAAAAAATCTTTCGAAAAGGAATTCTGGCCACAAAACTCGCAAAATGTTAGCTCACATAACTGGTGCGTGGTGGCGTAAAAACGATATAACCAATAGCGACACACCATGAAAATTTCATATTAGAGAGAGAAAAATTTCATATTAGAAAAATTTCCATAGAGGGAAATTTTTCTAACTTTAAGTATGCATTTTTAATTTAGACAATAGGAACCAATAAACTTCACATTATAATTTTTTTACGCGCATTGTAATATTTGAGACCAAATTACTTCAAGCATCTATTGCATAAAACCTTGATTTTCCCATATGCTGTTTTTTTTTTTTTTTTGAATTTATGTCAATTTTCTTACCGAGATGCGATGTGTTATAAGTATATGCAGTAGCTTCCCTTTTTTTTTATCCCAAAATAAATGCATTTTTTACTTACGATGAAAAATCTTTCTTCAAACAGAAAACAAAAGTTGAACTATACTAATTGACATTATTAATTAGTTCTGATGTTACAAAATTTATTTAAAGGTTTATGTTCAAACACATTTTAACAAACAATCCCTCCCAAAAGTGCAATTAGTAATGTTATGCAGGAAAATGAAAGAGAATGGCTTTCTAGTGTTGTTTCTTCCTAAATAATTATAAAGATGATCCTAAAATTGTTTTATTTTATTAGCCACAAGTGTAGAATAATGGTATTTTACTTTATTAGAAATTGGGACAATGCTATAAAATTGTTTTTTTTTTTTTTTTTTTTTTGGTGTAGAATATTCGGAATGTCATATCAATTGATTATGAAATAATTAGAGGGCATTCTTTTGAAAAAAAAATATATATATTTTTTTTTTTTTGTCTTAAAAGCAGTCATTTTGACACAAATCCCTCAAAACTGAAACACTAAAAGTGTGAGTGAGAGAAAATTACAATTGGATAATTCTCCAAAATCCTAACAATATTATGTCCCAGTAGCCTAACACAAAAACTGTTTAACATAGAAAGTGTTTTTCAATTTTAATATTTAGAAATAACTTATCAGATGTTATTCTACTCTCATTAAAACTCATTTAGTTTTTTCTAGAAAAAAATTTAAATAACCAGAAAGTCACACTTTTGGCGTGTCCCATTCCGTTTTTCAAATGGACTTAAATTATTTAAAAATTTCATATCAACATTCCACAAATTCAATTTGTCGCACAAAATTAAGCCTACTTAAAGGTGTAAAATAGCATTCATTAAATAAATTAAATTATTTAAATAATCAAGCTACATCGTTTTAAACTTTTTCCCCAGGTTTTCATGTCATTCTCCTATCCTAGGAGTGAGTTCAATTATTATAGATAAAAAAAAGGAATTTTTAATTACTATACAACCGTTTATTATCACCATTTTGTTGAATTCCTTAAGTATTTTGTTAAGATGATTTGTCTGCTATTCTCATTAACATTTTGAAGTTCAATAATAGGGTATGTAACATTTTCGCTGTCTTTCTCCTGGACAATATTTCTGTTTTAAATAAACGAAAAAAATTTGCTCTACTCATAGTGTGTGGTTGACTTAAGAGGTTAGAATAGAAAAATTACATTATTTACCTTAAATATAATAATGGGCCTACGTAACAGGCAAGTTGTACGGAAAATGTCATACTCCCGTCCTAAAAATAATCACTCTCCTAGCATTATTTCTTAAGCAGTGGTAATGCATCTCGTAGAATAGAAGGATTTATTTCCAATTACATAAGTTGAAAAATATGATTGATTGAAAGAAAGTTAAATTTCGCAAGCGATAAATAAAAAAATGTATGAGTGGAATAATTGTATTTATTTAATATAATTTTGTTGTTGTTCAGACGAATCGTTTCAAAATAGATTTATTGGTTAGACAATTGTTTATCTAAATGTTTCTCGAATAAGTTAGTGAATTACTATAAATTTCATAGTTGCTTTAAATTGACAGTAAAATATATGTTATTATTATTGCTGATACCCTTTTTGTTTTTTACGTTTGTATTTCCTGAACCATAAAAAAACTCGCAGGTAATGAGAAGGTAACGTTTCATTTTGTAAATTTTTTCATACTATGTATGGCTAACTTAAAGAAAGTTTTAATGTAGCAATCGATCTTTTTTTTTTTCGTTGAAATGAATGTTCGTTATTCGGAGTGTAAGCTATTCAGAGTGAATAATATGGACAAACCTGTCTGGGACTTGTACTCGAAGAAATTGGTGGTGTCCGTTAAGGGGAGTTTTACATAAATTTTGTTTTGTCACTTAAAACCCATTAAGCGCCAAGTCTCCCATTTTGGGAACCTTCAATTAATATTTTTTTATTCATCAAGTAATTAAGATATCATTTTGAAATTTTTTAAAATGAATGATAGAGAATTAAACTTTATTCCTAATTTTTTCAAAAAAGTTTGGAATGTAAATTTTTTTTTTTTTAAATTTTTAATTTTGCAAAAATTTCTTGTTTTTGCATTACACGGGAAAAAAATTCCCTAAAAATAATTAATGCGAATAAAGGAAATTCGGAAAATGGAATATGAACCTCAGTAGAGCTTTTTTCAAATCACAACAAACAGGGGCCAAGAAAAACAATTTAAAGGAGTTTTATTGGACTTTATTTACTGGAGTCCCAAAATGGGAGACTTGGCGTGTTCTGATTAGCAGAGCTAGTGATGCCTAACCCATTCTGCATGAATGAACTCTCCCCTTTTTTCCTGTGGAAGCCACATCCCCCTTTGTATTTTCTCACTATAAACACTTTTTTGTTGTTCAAGGTCAAGAGCAGGCGCTTTTATCAAAACAAGTGACATTCCTCTCCTTTAGAAAAAAGTTCTGGAATAACAGGGGTGCCAATCCTCTCTAAGGAAGATGACGCATCTCTCTGAATTTCTACAGATCACGAAAGAGATTCCTGTAAAATATCAAAATGTCCTTTAAAACTATTCCTCCCCTCATAAAAATATTTCCCTCCCCTCCCCCTTCAATAAGGAAAGTTGAATTTTAATAGAGAAATTTCTTCACTTTTTTTTTTGAATATATAGTTAGAATTTTCGACTTTGCTACGAGTTTCAAACAATATTAAAATAATACATTTAAGCTTGAAACAAGAAGATGAGTGCAGTATCACTTGTTAGTGAATTGCCAAATTCTGTTCAGATAGTTGAAAAAAATTTGTTTTAATGGAAATCGCTTAGATCACAGATAATGCGATAACTGTCTCAATTTACACTTTTTCAATTGATCGTAATTTGTTGGATGAAATCGGAGAAACTATAACCGTTGATAATTCCTCAATGTCAAGCATGCTGGACATTTATTTCTAAAAACATTATGATTATGAGTAAATCATGTCATCAAACATGTTATGAAGTAGTCGAAATGTTAACTGTAAAAAAACCCTTTACTATAATGACACAAATACACCGTCATGGAGCCCAACAATATCTTAGTTCCATTTTATAAGAGCCATTTTATATAGTGCTTCGGGTCATTGCCATTTACCGTCGCTCGATCCCCGACATGGTTAATGAAAAAAAAAAAAAAATACTCTTCTCTTTTTGTGTATGAAAATCCTAAGGTCTTTTGCTAAAAGGTAGTAAAATGTGTGGGAAAAGTGCCATTTTGAACAAAAACCTATAAGAAGGAATGAAACAAGAATGAAAACCAGACCTAAAGTAATGTACGGGCAGAGTGGGGGAGGGAGGAGGCGTCCTTAAGGGGCCGAACGGCTCAAGAAATTGAAAATAACTAGCATACTAATACTTATTAACGTTGTAAATGTACACTGCTAGCCCCTGGGGCTGGCCTCCACAGCTTTTGTTGAAAGGGGGCCCACAATTTATAGCTTTGGGTCTCATGAAAACTTAAAAGTTCTACATTTTAAAGCTTGAATATGTTAAATATGCACTTAAAGTACGAATAACTACACTGTAAAAAAAATCCGGAAACGTTTCTGAGTATATCGTGCAGCTGCGGTTCATGAAATTTTCAAAAACGTTTCTGAGTATTTCGGAATTCTCTTTCTGTAATGTCCAGAAACGTGTCTAAGTATTTCGGAATCCTCTTTCAATGTTTCTGAGTATTTTGGAATACTCTTTCTGTATTTTTCAGAAACGTTTCTGAGTATTTCGGAATCCTCTTTCCGTAATTTCCAGAAATGTTTCTGAGTATTCTGTGCAGCTGTGGTTCATGAAAGTTTCGAAAACGTTTCCGAGTATTTCGGAACTCTCCAAACAATTTTCAAAAACGTTTCCGAGAATTTCAGAATCCTTTTTCCGTGATTTTTTCTAAAATATAATTCTTTACTATATTATGGCATACCATATCAGTTTCAGTTCTTTCATATCTAACAGCAATGAAACAAGCAATTTTAGAATCATTCGTGGGTTTTTTTTCTGAATTTCTAATGATAAATAGCATGGTTAACAGCGAACCATATGCACAGTTATAAATTTTTGAAAATTTATGAAATAATATAGTAGTTTCATTCCTAATCACAAAATCGTCAGTGGATGGAAGGGGGATACTCTCTCAAAAGTGGGATTGTTTGTTAAACAATCTTAAACTTCAGTTTTTCTTTCAATATTTTCAAGACAAAATTATCAACATATTGTATTTTTAATGCAGAACTTAAAAACATATCTTGTATCAAACTTGATAGCTTTTATTTTCGGATAAAATTTGACAGAACTTACTTTCCCTTCGCGTCAAGGACGAACAAAGTGTACTGAAAAGTGCCAACAGAGAAATTGGTGAATTTAAATATGACACCAAGTCCTCCTGTTGGAATCATTCGGGTTGATTCTTCTGTTCTTGCCCTTTTCCAGTTCATCACAAATATAAATACTTAATCAAAATAGGTTACTGATTTTATTCTTACAATGTGCGCAAAATGCATTATGTATTTTATTTATTAAAACATTGAATTCTATTGCATGATTACTCCATTTCAGATATACGAGATTCCCCCCCCCCACACCATAAGAGTGATGGTGAACCCATAAAATGCTATAAAGCGCCCCCCCCCCAAAAAAAAAAGTAATCCCTGAAAATGTCAATGGCAGTCTGCGTGGTGAACCCCCTCGTCTTCTCCCCATATGTACATTGTATATTAATAACATAGTATTTAAAAAATGATCACTTTTAAAACAATGACATGAAATAATATTTCTTTTTATTTCGGCTTGTAAATGCAGCTGTTCCATTTTTGCCACTGACTCATTCCTCCTGACTGTCCTATATTAAACTAGTATATCCACGAAGGAAATGTTATTTACCGAACAACTAATGTCAAGGAATTTTTTATTGTCCACCACATTTAACAAAATGAATAAGCACATGAATTAATTGTATAACTATGTTGCTTACTAATAGATAACTGAGCCATTTTCTAATGGTATAAATATTTTTAAATAAATGAATAAATTATAATAAAAAAAGATAAATAATACTGGCACATTTTTTGTGAGGCATATTACAATACTAGAAAACATTTGCATTACCATATTTTTAATGAATTAAACAATTGATTTTTTTTCTTTTTTTTTTGAACCAATGTATGTATATCCAAGTATTTCGAAATAACTTTTCTGTGATTGCTTTTCAAATATAAATCTTATTTCTTTTGCGTAATTAATCAGTTTCAATTGGTTACAACAAATAGTACACTGCGCACATAGGTATGTAGGATAACTTAAAATTAATTCGATAAACCCAAAAACAGTAACAATTAGAGCCTCATCAAATGCAAATCAACAAAAATATAAATGTATATAACAACATGTTTTAAAATATTCATTAATACTTACAAATGAACATGAGCGGAAGAAAATCTAAGTACCTCCATTACAACTGAAAAAGTAATCCAAAGGGTTTCGTTTCATTAAGTATAAAAACGGGTGTTCAAACTATTCACGCTTGAACACACAATATATATGTAATCATGGTCGCACCGGCAATTGTAAAGAAGCAAATCGTTATTAACTAACTTAATAGCTGCGTACATCGTCTAAAAAATCAAGGGCAGCCCGAAATGCAAAGGCGTAAAACTAGTTTCGACAGAATTTACTACTCTCTAGACATGAAATAACAAGCAATCCAATGCTAAACAGTTGCTGACTGCAGCAGCCATAGAAAAGGAAAAAAATAAGCTCTTGTTATTTCCGACTCACTGGCGCCAGTGTTGGAAGGATAAAATAAGTTTCAAAGCATTGCGCCTCACTTCCGCTTCTAGATTTTTTGAAATAACAAAAAGCTTTCTGAATATTGAGGAGTTCGCTATTGGATGAAGGATTCTTATTATTTCGGAAACGTTTCCGATATGCCCAGAAACGTTTCCGAAATTTGTTACAGTGTAGCTGTATTCATTTCATAAAAATGATTTTAGGGCTTTCTAATTGGATTTAGCCAGAAATTATTCAAGTATCAACATAGTGACAGGGATATGTATGTTATCCCCATTAAACGTCAAGTCTCCCATTTTGGGACCATACTATATTTCATAACTTAATAAATATTTTTGCAAAATTTCAGCTACATACGATTAGAGATGTGTATTGAACATCCAAACACATGAAAACTTAAATATTTCCAACGTGGTTCATATAGCGGCGCTTAATGGGTTAATAACCATACTTTTTGATTAAAGCTTCAGTTATTTCTTTATTACTATAGTTACATTTTAGATAGCCCATGAAGAATTTCGTTTTTAACTCTCCTGGTGCAGCTTGTCAGTCTCTTGCTGTGTGAAAATTTGACCCCCCTTTTTGAGGGTGTAACATAGCTAAAGTGAGTTCCCTCTATTTTTCTTTTAGTAAGTTCCTAACAAAGAGTAAGTATATTTTTTTATTTATTTTTTTTTAAATGTGATTGGAAAATTTCAGATTTTTGGAGAATTACCCAACTTTACTTTCATTAGCTTCAACGTTTCCCAAAGCGTGAGTAGTAGTTAAGGTAAAATACTTCTGAGCTCTGGTGTTTAAATAATTGAATGGATTGGAGAAAAATTCTAATAGTTAAATAAAATTTGCTTAGAAATTTGATCAGCAGATTTTTTTTTAACATATTGACACTATACTACAAATTTTTTTAGGCCAAAAAAAACTGCTACCGTGCGGAGGTAAATATTGTAATAAATTTAATCAAACAAGTTGAAAAGCGAAAATCATTGCTTTTCAAATGTTAACCTTAATATAAATGTTATGTTAAGGATATTTTAACTTTTTAAAAATTAATCTACTGGACAATGTTTTTTAGCTTTTACCTGTCTTTTCTGTATGTGTATACTTTCCACCAAAATTGACTTTCTAGCATTGCAACCACATTTCTCCTTTCGTGTCAACTAAATAAAGTACATCAGAATGTACACAACAAATGCAACGCACATCGCTATCATCGGCATTTTGGCTGGACGTCCACTATTGCATTAATAAAAAAAACACTGCTTAAGATTTTTATCAATTAAAACTGATTTGTGATGCTTAATTTTCTTCTTTTTCCAAACTTTATAATATTTTTTAAAGGAAACTCTTGCACGGAAATTACATATTTCTGAAAAGTTCACATACGAAGGCTATTAAAAAAGTGTCCGAACTTTGGTTTGAAAAAGAAACTGCCGAATCTGGAGCGACGGAGATCTAATTGCCCTTAATTAGTCGCATTTGGGACTCCATATACTTCTTCCAACGGTAATTATTGGAAGCATTTCAAAAAGGCCTATTCTAATTAAAGTTTGGTTTGGCTGACGCCGCAGCCACAAATCATCTCTTGTTTTCCATATCGATCCTTTCAATTGCCTCTTGAGTTTGAAAAACAGTCAAAAGTCGCAAGGGGCTACATCAGGAGAGTAAGAAGACTGCTGAATCACATTGGTATGATTTTCGTCAAAAAATGTCTGAAATAAGTGCATGACATTCCCCTTTTCTATCGCTCAGTTTCTAGCAAAATTTCGTCATTTTCCTTGGAATGAAAAAAAAGACAAGAAAAAAAAACATTTTTTTTCAGTCGAATGCTGTTTGGCAGTGACTGACGACGCAGCCACAAATCTGCTCTTGTTTGCCATATCGATCATTTCAATTGCCTCTTGAGTTTGGAGAACAGTCAAAAGTCGCAAGGTGCTATATCAGGAGAGTAAGAAGCCTGCTGAATCACATTAGTATGGTTTTTCGTCAAAAAGTGTCTGAAATAAGTGCATGATATTACACTTGTCTATCGCTCATTTTCTGGCAAAATTTCGTAATTTTCCTTGGAATGAAAAAACAAACAAACAAGAGAACAACACATTTTTTCAGTCAAATGTTGTTTGCCAGTGACTGACGTTGCAGATAGAAGGACAAAAATAACCGTATGCACACAAAGGTTTAAGGTCAGCATATGCAAGAGCGCTTGATTTATACCCATCATGTTTTCGAGAAGAAAAAAAAATGGATACTTTTCTATAATCCCTCGTATATAGAGCAAGTTTGTTTTTGAAAAAAAAAAATAATTGTTTCAAACACTTTTAAACAATCGTCGAAAAATCACTGGTCCATCATTATTTTTTCTTTTTCTCTCCAGCGAAAGTATGGTTTGTCAGACATATTTAATTTTTTTTTTCAATGTAGAAATCAATTACGCAACAGTAAAAAAAAAAAAAAATCAGTAAGTTTTACAGAAGCTTTTGCTGTATTTTTCCAATCACCCTAATCGTAACTGAAACCTTATATGTAATCACTTCGTGCTGTGAAATCTGGACTCACATTTCACAGCACGTGAGTCATGTAACCAATAAGAAAAGCTCGAATAAAATTCTGCGGATTTAAACAACGGCAACATGTCCGTGAATACTATTGGCGTCACCACGGCCTCAGTGGCTGAGTGTTCTGAGCGATGGCTTTGTGCATTTGAAGGAAAGGTTTGACTTTTACCCTCTGCTTCAAGTAAATTGTTAATACCATCTTTAATGGAGATTAAGTTCTAGAAGTATTCTCCACTCGTGACCTGCACAATAGTGTCCTATAAATTTCTCAGCATGAGTCAGATGAAATACCTTGTGAAGTTTACTGCAAACTTGATTGCAGTTTGCGAAGGCAGCAACTTTCGTTGTGAAATACATGCGAGTTTGTTTGCAATGTAATTAGGAAAATAGTTAGACTAAAATGTGGAAAAATTGCAGATGAACCAGTTTTCCTTTTCACCTAGTTGAAAACTAGATCTTTTTTTTAATGCAATAGAAGCGTTTAGACGCAAATAAAAAAGAGCGTCTATACTGCCGTGAGAAGGTAAAGCAAAATAGAACGTAAAGCAAAGGCAGGTAAAGCAAAGTAAGTTTTGAGACATTTGAAGAAATACGTTTAGAATTCCATACTAACAATAGGGACATTTTGGAAATAGACGTTTATTTGCGAGCGTTATTTTCACTGAAAACTAAATATACAAGCTTGTACAGTAAGCCAAGTCGCAATGGGGACCAAAAATGCAAAAAAAAAAAAAAAATGCAGTTATTGCGTTTTACTTTCGCCCAGCAGTATGCAAGCTGACAAACGTCTACTTTTAGTTGTAAATTTGTTAAAGCCGAGCTACGTGCTCAACTTTAATTATTAAAGCATTCAATAAGAAATATTTTCACCTGTTTCAAAACTATCCCAAAAACTAAATGAGATATAATAAAAACAAACTTAGCACATCAAATGTATAAATACAAATATGTTTTTCTTTTTCACGCAACCTGAAGATAGAGTTGAGGAAAAACTGCAATCGAAGTCAAGCTTTGGCAAAAAAAATTTTTTTCCCCTTTCTTTTAGCATGTGATACAAATTATTGTTTTTGAAACAAATGCAATACAGTAAAAGAGTTTAGCAATTTATTTTAGCGAAAATATCTTGAAATTAAGATATTAGACCTTCAGAAACGATAGCTTCTTTTTGAGTGCACTCAAGAGAAAAATTCTGCCGAAAAGTCTTTTTAATCAAGTTCCTCTTAAACTATTTACTTCCAGCCTAACTACGTTCGCCAACTGCAATAGAAGAAAATGGTTTGTTAAGCTTTAGATTAACTAGTTACCCAAGGGAAACTCATAATGAGATTACTTCTGGGAGTGGTAAACCATTTTCAGAAGGACAATAAAAGAGCTTCTTGTTTGTTTTACTATGCATTCTTGATGCTTAACAGTAAACGAAATAGGCTATGGAAATGCTTTCTAAATGTCAACATATGTATGAGAAATAGATATTTATTTATCTCTAATACTAAATCATTTAATATTTTATCTAAATCGAAAAGACCTTAGATTTTAATAATTGAAGTTAATGCTCGTCCATAAAAAGTTTTCTTGATTGAAATATTTTATAATGCTGTTGTATGGAATTTGTTTCATGTATTTAAAGTTACTACTAAATATGACATTTAATATCAAATTTTTTGGAAACGTATTCGCCAAAAAACATATTTTTTTCTCTCAGGTTCATTTTTTACTTTCTTTGTTTATATGCTTTTACAAATTCTGAAGCTTTAAGGTAAGTTGTACTCTGTTTATATGAGTTTGTTAATTCGTGACTCTATCAAGAAATTGACCATCTTCCACGAGACGTTGGTTAAATGTGCTCCGAAAGCACTTATTGATAGAAAATGTTCAATACCTTGTGTTAGCCATTGAGAAGGAATAAAAGGTAAGGAGAGTAAACCCTTCCCTTCGTGAAGCAAAAATCCCAAATCAAGTAATATATTTAAAAGTTAACTATTGGAAGAAATCAGGTTTCTTCTACTCGTTTCGCTTAAAACATGTCTATCATTCATTGGAAATGATCCACGTGACTTGAGATCTTTGCCTCAGTATTTTCTAAACAAATGATTGGATTTGTTTCCTCCTGTTACTAATTCCTGGTCTAAGGTGTTAGCTTATCAAAGAAGTACTCATACACAAGTGTGTGAAGTTAGGTTTTTTTACTAATATTTTAAACCATGAAAATTCTTTCAAAAACTATTTCAGTCTTAAATTTAGATGGTTTAAGAATTTCCGGGAAGGTATTTGATAAACATATCAATTGAAATTTCCAATACGATTAATCAG
Source organism: Uloborus diversus (assembly GCF_026930045.1). Classification (NCBI taxonomy): domain Eukaryota; kingdom Metazoa; phylum Arthropoda; class Arachnida; order Araneae; family Uloboridae; genus Uloborus; species Uloborus diversus. The sequence continues at coordinate 35,771,942 of NC_072733.1, read as the reverse complement.
TTGAAACGATTGAGTGAAATAATGTACAGTCGACTCCCGCTACAACGCGATCCGACTTACGCGAAATAGCTATAACGCGATTTTTTCACCAGTAAAGAATTTTAGGCCTAACGCGAGTTCCTAACCCGCAACGCGAAAATTTTCCGAGGGGAATCGTGGTGTGTAAGTGTTGGATTTGTTATTGGCTACTATATATATATCGTTTCGTGAATAAACCTTTATCCGTTTCGCATTACTGAGAGCGGAAGTTCCCACACCGTACTAATCTGAACATCACTTATACAAATAACTACTCCTTATTTTTCATTATTTTTTTTTTTCATTCTAAATAAGAAAGTAGATAAAATATAATGACACCTAAGAGCGCTGTTTTATCTACAGTTCGTGGAGATAGAAAGAAAAAGAGAAAGTTTTTGACAATTAAAGGAAAACTAAAGCTTCTCGAAAAGCTGATGCTCCTTCTTGAAAAGCTGAATCTCAATTAAAAAATGCTTCGAAGGTAGCACGACAATTAAGTGAGTGAATCTTCCATACATACAATTAAAAGTCAAGAAACGGAAATCTGTAACAGTTCACGAATAATATCTTTGTAAAATGCAAAAATTTATGAAAATGAAAGCTGCTCTTGTATTGTGAATTAAAGAAACCAGGAAGAAGAATGTTGCCAATGTTACAGATGGAAACGATATGAAAAAGCTAGTGAAGCAACTGTATTTAAAAATATATTAGAATAACGGTTTGATCATGCAGCATAAATCATTATTATCTTCACTTTTTAAAGTTGCAAATATCCTTACTGGATCTACTATACAGTACAACTATAGTGCATTTCTTTTTCTTACTATATACTGTACGTAACGCATACTAGTTTATTTTACGTCTTTCTTTCCCATTGATTATTGATTTTGTGCATCGTAGCAGTATTTTATATTTAATAAAATGGTTTTTTAAAAATATATATAAGTAAATATTCAAATCTGTTTGTAAGAAATAGTAATGTATAATTAAGAAAGAGTTTTTAACAGTTGATGGGGTGTACAAGTGTCTAAAATAAGTGGGTACTTTTATAAAAGTTTTTATGCATACCCTTTTCCGCAACGCGAAATTTCGACTGACGCGAGGGGTCTTGGAACGTATCCCTCACGTAAGTCGGGACTCGACTGTATATGTTGCCAAAATATACTGCCGTGTGCTGGTAAAGGGCAGTAACTGCAAATTTTTCATTTTTCATTTTTTTTTTTTTTTTTTTTTTTTTTTTTTGAATTTTTGACATCTATTGTACCTTATCTTTATTGTACAAGCTCACTTATTTGGTTTCCGCAGAAAAAAAGGCGCGAAAAAGACGTCTAATTTCAACATTTCCCTATTGTTAGTATTGAGTCCAAAACGCTTTTCCTCAAATACCTCTAAAACTCGTTTCTGCAGTTACTGCCGTTTACCTGCACACGGCAGCATAAAGCAACAGGTCAAGAATGCTCGAATTAAAATTAATACACTGATAGTAAAACGTGAGCGAATTGAAACCCAACTCACTTAATTCTAAGAAATTGCATTATCATATTGATTTCAATTTTGAAAACAACATTTTTCAATTGAGTACGGTATTACAAGGTAAAGAAGACTTTCAAGCTTTAAAATGAAATATTAAAACTGCTTATAAAGGGCATATATAAAGGCAATAGTAGGATATTTTTTGGAAGTATTTTATGCTAATTTGATTTTGAGTAATAGTTGCAAACTGTTGAAAGAAATCAACGTATTTTCAAACGTAGAAAACTAACGAGTTTATCGGATTAGACTTCTTACCGTTTGTGTAGAATATACATTTTTCAAAAGTATATTTACCAGAACTCCGATACAAGAAATATATTAAATATGTTTGGGTGATTTCAATTAATCCCGTGTTAGATAAATATAGTAGTTCTTGTTTTGTTCTAATTCATATGATGCAATTCTGTTGATTAAGTTGTGTTAAATAAATTAATATTTACTTAGATAAATACAAATACATTCTTCGTTGTTTAGCGAACTGAATCTTTTAAAATACAAGAACCTCGAGTTTTTGGATTGTCGTAAAACATTGAGTGCATAAATTTTAATGCAAAAATTACGGTTGCTTTCTTTCAGTGCTTAATAAGAGGAAAATTTCTCTAAAAATACTGGAAAACGTCAGTATTGTTATTTTGCATTTATTTTTTTTTATCTAGTAAGTTTCTGAAAAATATTTGTTTTCTGAATTTGGTTTAAAACAGATAAGTTAGGAGTATTTATGCAATTTTATCGAGTTTTATAGGATTATATATGAAACATCATTCAAGTTAATGAGAATATTGTTTACTTGCTAACCCGTGCGAAACATTTGGTTTTTATAATTTAAAAAAAACTATGGTTATTGAGAGTTTTTTTTCCAAAAACAGGTAAAATGTGAATTCTTTGTTCTCGCCAATGGCGGGGATTTAAAAGCTTTAAAAGTGTGCCTAAAGTTTAGTTTTAGGACGTTTTACGACAGCAGACACAAAAAAAGCACCATACGGAATAAATACTCAGGTTACTGTGGTTTACCATGATAAAATAAATGTTTGCTTTTCTGATATACACGCCTGAACTCTAGTTCAGAATTTGGCAATGAGTTTGGATTATACATTCATTTAAATTTAAATGAGAATTGACACAAGGGGGAAAAAATTCATCCAAAAATGACATTTTCTGACCATGAGGGGCGGGGGGGTTGAACCCATGACCTTCGCGATATAAGTACAGTGCTCTAACCAACCTTTTCAATAAGGCCTCTCTGGTGAGACGCTTTACATTAAAGCAATGCTTTATTAAAATACATACACACAAACACACACACACACACACACACACACATATATATATATATATATATATATATATATATATATATATATATATATATATATATATATATATATATATATATATATATATATATATATATATATATATATATATATATATATATATATATATATATATATATATATATATATATATATATATATATATATATATATATATATATATATGCGTTATAGCATTCCCACAAGAAACACCTTTGAGAAAAAATGTAGGTATATGATTATTCTTCAGCTTTTTGCTTTAAACATATGATTTAATGATTGATATTTTATTATTTACCACAGCGTAAGTGTGTTTACTAGGATTAGATTATTTTTTTAATAGTAGCATCTATTTGAAACACGGATTTTCTCTGTGAAAGTATGCTACATGTCTTTAAAATTGCTAAACAAGCAAAAAAAGCAAAGAAAAACTGATATTTGGTAAAATGTATAACACAAAAAATAATAAGTGGTTAAATTTTCAACTAATTTGGGAGTACAGTTCCCAAGAAATTCGTATCAAGAACAATAGTTCTTACTTGATTGAAAACTCCAAAATCTCTCAATTTTCGTCTGTTCACAATGCAGACGGGGAAACCCTTTCGCTGAACTACGAGTATTATAAGTGGATCGTTAAAGTCTCAGACGAGGCCAAATTTGCTCTCCAACCTATAAGGTTGCAATCAGTCCTTTAAACGTAGATACCACGTGGTCTAGTAGTTAGAGCCGCTGCCTTTTGCGCAGTCGGCCTAGTCCAGATTTCGGAGGATCAAACAACTCTACTGTGTCACATGACTTACCGCTCAAACCTAAGGAGGTTTTGTAATAACATTCTGTAAACTCCATGCAGTAATAAAATAGGAAAGTGATGATTTGAAGTTTGAACATATTATTAGCATTCTAACCGCTGGTTTGACCAATGTTGTTGACGCTTACAGGCTTAAATGAAGGTCCGTTACGTTTAGAATAAAATGATTTACTACATAATGGACTTTGATTCTAACGTCTTGAAGATAACTCTGTGATAATATCAGTATATATTTTGAATCAAAGCATAAAACTTGTTCTATTATCAGTTAAATAATTCTTGTGGAAAAAATGAGATCCATTAAGATTTAGTTTAATTTATATATTCAATCATGTAAAAATGTAAGAGGTATTGTGACTCATATGCCATATTATCCACTAAATATATCAAATAAGCAACTACATTCATAATATTTATCTTTCATAACAGCTTTTCAGAAGGTTTTTAATTTCGTTTTATGTAAGAATAGTATGATTTCTCAGGAAATAATCTGCAAAGTAAAGCTTATTAAACACACAAATGCAAAAATATATTAAACGAATACAATAAATAATTTCTTACCAAGCAAATATTAACGAAGCTCTAATTTCATTTCGTCCAAATTAACAGCTTGAGGCATTCCAAGATTATTAGAAAACATCCTTGTCCTTTCAAAAGGAAGCATGGATATATTTTAAAATATAATTATCTTACGCGATACATCTGAGCAAAGGAGAAGAAGCGATTATTCGGAATTTGTTTTGATGCAAAATGAATATCAAAGGGAATAATACACCGTTCTTCCCTAAAATGTTTCACTTTCACCTGAATATTTACCAAGATGCTTTAATCTCTCAGCGTACTTTATAGTCCACAATAACAGACTATCTAATGATCCCTACAGCAAGTATTTAATTCAGGAAACCAATTAACCTTCGGAGAGGAGTTACGGAGGAAGCATCCCTTGACTTAATGTATTTGCTAATATATGCTAAATTTAAAGCCACCCGGGCTGTTCTCAGCAGTTCTTTATTTAATAAAGCTCCAGTGATAACATATGAAGTTGACATTAAAAAGGGAGGGTGAAGTGATGTGGATTTCTTTTCATGTGGGGTGGTTTAAGGGGTTATTCACTTGTTTATAAACTGCTTGAGAAAGATGTGTGATGCTTTTATATTACTGTTATGAGTAATTTTATTCATTTCTATTAAAACTTTTAAATTTTAAGCAAAAATATAATATATTAGGTTGTTTAATTTTCTATCGTTATACGTTTTTGTCGGTCATTTATCATTTTGAAGTTTTATACAAACGCGATACATTACTCAAAATATTGTGGATTTGCATCAGAAGCTGATAACGTCTACGAAAAGTAAAAACAATGAGACATTTTCCTTAGCTAAGGTCCCCCTCCCCCTTAAAAAATCCGGTAATATATAGGGGCCACCTAATAGGGAAAAAGTCCGGCTATCTTTTTTTTTTTTTTTTTTTGAAGACGTTAACCGTTTCTGGTATAGTATCCACTTCAGGTGCACTTACCTTATGTCAATCTAAAATAGGATTTTAGTGAGTGGTTTGTCCGGTCGCCAGGTGAATCTTTTCAGAAGTATAGAACGTTGGACGTGTACCTTGGGTTAGATCCTGATGCACCCCAAAACTCTTTTCTGTGAAATATCTTTTTTCTTCAACTTTAAACAAAACATTATTCTTTTAATAAAGACTTTGATTTTTTTTCCATCGTCTTCCCGCGTTGTTCGCCTGCTTTGCTCCGACAAGTTGTTGTTCATTACATCAGTTTGTGATGTGATTGTGCAGCGTTATATATCTGCTGTAATAATAGCCATCAAACCATAATCAGTTGATAAAGAAAAGTTATTTTTAGAAATAAAACTCGAAAAATAGCTTTGAAGTCTACTTGTGAAAAGTTGATAAATGACGTAAAATAAATTAAACTGTATAGAAACTAATTTTTGAAACAGTTTCACTAAATTCAAATGCTCTTAAAACTGGTAGAATTTTTGTTGGGAGGAGGAGGTCTCATACATTTTATGGTTAAATTGCTTTTCCAAACACTTTTTTTATTGTCACTAAATTCTTTGACTTTTCCACTGTACTTAAAATGATGCAGTTAAAAACTTTTTTTTTTAACATACTGACGGATTACACATAATATAATCGCTTACAAAGTTATTGAAGATTCAAAATTTTGATTAGTGATTGTTTTTTTCCTTCTTGATAATTAACTTCATAATTATCATTGTTATTATTATTATTTTGATAACAGGAAAAATTCTCAAGCCACAAGAAAAGTGCAATACTAATGTGAGGTAAGGCACACAATAAAAGACATGCAGAAGGTTCCAGTCTGCTGCATTTGTTTTCTTGACTAACTCTGCTCTTTGCCTCAACTTTACGGATGTGCACTTGTCTCATGTACTTTCGTTGAGTTCTTTTAACTCTATTGATATTCGGTCATTTTACAATGTTCATTCAAACTTGTTTTTCTCATACATGGTCTCCCTTTTAACAGGCTGAACCAGTCTAGATGAAATTATTTTTTAACCCCGATAAAGCAACTGCAATGGTTATGAGTATAATACAAAGACTCAATTGATTTAACGTAAATCTCTAAAGAAAAGGTTTTTCGAAGTTAAAAATAAATAAACAAATAATAGAGCTATCTGCTCTAATTTTCCTTTACGCATCCATTTTATTTTTTCAGCTATCCTTTTGGTTATTGATTTGGGAATATACGTATACATTTCATTAATATTTGAGGTTTTTAAAAATTGTATGCAAGTCAAGCATTTGCTACCTGATCTTGCAAATTGCTAAATTTTTTAATGTTAGCACATTTGATGCTCATTTTCAATTGAATTTAACATTGTTTTAATAAGCAATTATTTATTTTCAGCACCGATACATATAAAACTTCGTTACTAAAGTTCGTTACTAAAATTTCTGTTTATAAATTCCAGTTAGCAAGTAGAAACCCTATGTCCCTACTAAACATGCTTTTTTTTTTTATTATTCAAGTGAATGCTTGCAATTTGTAGGGAAATTGGGGGGTAGAGTGAAAAAAAAGGAGAGGGGGGGGGGCAGAACTGGCAAAATAGAGTTTGCCGTACCACCTATCTAGTAATAATGCAGCTATTTTTTTTAAATATAAATACAAAAATAATTATTAAAAAAAAACGACTACGTAAAAACCATAAAAAAATTAATAATAATAAATAAATAAAAAGAAAAAGAAACAACCCCAGTATTTTAGAATGTTATTAAGTACTATTGAATATAACCACACCACTGAAATAGTTCTATAATCGGTACGCACATAACACAAATCATAAAAACAAAAGCAGAATAGAAGGATCAACATTCAAATCCATTCAAATTTTACGGGGTTCCTTGATTGGTCAAAAAGGAATGGTTCCTTTTGATCCTTCTATTCATTCATCTTTTGAATTTATGACTTGTTTTATGTGTGTATCTATTATAAAACTATTTCAATAGTGTAGTAATTCAGCAGTACTTAATGACATTCTAATATACTGTTGTTTTTTCTTTTTATTTATTTATCTATTTTTATTTATTTATTTTATTTATTTTTTTTTTGGTTTGTACTCAGTCGATTTTTTTTATATTTAATTATTTTTTATTTTATACTTTTTTAGTTAACTTTTAATTGTTTTGTTATCAAATTCTATATAAACAGCCTGCATATAACTCATGATGACGCGAGTTCGGAAACGTCGTCAGTCAAATATTTTTCGCAGAACTAAATAAAAAATTATTAAATAAAAACAAAAAACCCGATTGCGTAAAAACCAAAAAAACTAAAAAGAAAAACGTATAAATCCAGTAATTTAGAATGTTATTAAGTACTACTGAATAACTACACCGTTGAATCGTTTTATAACCGTACACAGATAAGGCAAATCATAAATTCAAAAGCAGAATAGAAGGTTCAACAGTCGGGGACCATTCAAATCTTACGGGGTTCTTTGAATCAGAAAAAAATGGGCAACTGGTTGTTGATATGGTGAATTTTGATTACTGTCATGTGTTTAGTGACACTCCCAAGGTTAAGACAAATCAATTGACGTAAGAATTACCAAAATTGGCCAAGGCGTTTAGCCTGCAGAACGCCACAAAGGAACAAACATACATACACAGACTTATAAACACATTACCCTCCTTTGCGTCGCGCACGCACAGTCGTTTAGAAATTCAGGCAGCGAAAACTACCTGCATTTGCCGCACGCAGGTAACGTGCGACACAGTGTTAGACACCCAGCGTGCGCCGATCCCAAACTGACAAAATGGTAACTGGTTTTTAAAATGGTACTTTTGATTACTGTCATGTGTTTAGTGACACTCCCAAGGTTGAGACAAATCGATTGACGTAAGAATTACCAAAATTGGCCAAGGCGTTTAGCCTGTAGAACGCCACATAGAAACGTACATACATATATAGACTGACAAAAACACATTACCCTCCTTTGCGTCGCGCACGCGCAGTCGGGTAAAAAAGTCCAATAAGAAAGTTCATGTCGCAAAACTTAGTCTTCTGAATTACGACAAAAACAAATGGCTGATTATCGGAAAAGTGTTTTTTTTTTTTTTTTTTTTTTTTTTTTTTTAATGTCACAAAATGTAACGGCTTATGTACAAGCTATAAACTGTAAAAAAAGGTTAATAATTTCAATAGCACGTGAAAACAGTGTTAAAATGAATTTTTTGAATAGAGTTCAAGCACATTTTTTAAACATTTGTATTTTCATTAAAAAATATTCAAATTGACCATTTTTTCCTACTTTTGTAGAGAGGATTCAGGAAATTGTTCAAATTTCATAATATTTCTTTGTGCATTGTACTTACAAATACGCAACTTTTGGCAGGTATTCCAACTTTCATGTTTTTCGACTCACCCTTATATGCAGTCTCATAGCAAAGACGATTAATAATTCAAGATTAATAATGATTTATTTAATGTCTAAACAATTTAGCTCATTAGTTTAAAAAATTTTCACAAGAAATTATTCAGCGTAATATTGGGAAAATTTCATCTAATAAAATGGATTGACTGTTAAATTAATTGATGTTATTCATTGCTAAATTATTTAATACTTAAAGAAGCTGAAATGCAAGAAAAATCATACTTTCATATTTTCCAACAGCATTTTCCTTTATCAATAAAAAATAAGCCTACACTTGCTGAATATAAACTATGTGTCTTTTTTCTTAAAATATTAAATACCAAACACTATTTTCTTAACTTGGCTGCAAAAAAAAAAAAAAAAAAAAAATATTTTTTTTTATCAGCTGATGGCAAAAAACAACTAGTATTTATTATAAATTATACTCACGTAACTGTGACAAACATCTCTATTCTGAGCTTAAGAGCTGTGAGTGTTTTTTCTTTTTGTCTTGGAGTCACAGAGGATATTTTTCTTTCTGGAAGCAACATGTGGAAACGATAGTAGAAAGAAAGTCACAAGGCGCAACGAACGAAAATAATCAATTGCTCTTTTATTACCGTATAATTTCTTTCCTCTATTTAGTAATAGTACGGAAGCACTTTAGATAAAGTGCTCTAGAGAACCTAGTAAGAAATAAATTTTTGCATTCCCGTTTTGCCTAAATATTTGTGTTTAAGAAGAAGAAAATGTTAATTGTGAAAAGTATATTTAGATGCTTGTGTAATGGTATTATAAAAAATAATTTTCTCTCCGAAATGATATGTAATGTATATTAGTCTGAAAAAAAATAGTTTAACCTAAATATTTCAAATAATTAAAAGTGTCCTTTACTTCTAAGGAAATGAGAAATTATACATCCTAGTAAAAAAGAAATTATTTATCTATGATGCATGTCAAATGAAGATTTGTCCTTTAAATGCTCTAAAATAAATTGGTTCGAATGCTCTAAAATCAATACCCAATTGTAAAGGAAGAGTTGTTTTGTGAAATTTTTTAAATGGTTTTACAGAATTTATTTTTTCAGAAACGAGAAACAATATTTTTATTTTCAAAAAAAAAAAAAAAAAATATTATGTTAAAGCATTGGGGATACTTAAAATTAATGTCGCTTTTTTCAAATACTTATTTTGAATCAATGTTGTAAATACCTTTGTTATTAACAACCTTTTGCCGTCTGGTGGTTTTGGATCAAAATCCGCCAAATGTTCAAAGTTTTTTCGTCACACAGCGACCAGAATAAAAAGTAATCACATGGTTCAATGTCGGCCATGTTGATGCCAGAGATTGTCAACAGAAAAACTTGGTTCCATCTTGGCTATGCAATACCAAACTGTTCGCAACAAAACTTGGGAGAAATAATAATGAATTGAGGAAGTTTTCATTATTCCCTATTCTATTTCGGAGTTTTATCATCTTATTTTTTGCTATTCTTAACGCTGTGTGACAAAAGACTTGCAACAATTCCTGATATCTAAAATGACTTGTCTAGGCATGTATAGTTACATATATACTTACAGCTACCTCAGTCGTCTTTATGCAGTTTCTGTAAGACAAATTACAAAACCTAAATGAAACAGCAGCTTTATGTATTATTGTAGGAAAGAATAGCAGTCACAAAGTAAAAAATATGCTGATTTTTTTTTTCTTTCATTGGATAATTAGAAAAATCTACTATCTAGAAAAAAACAGCTGCACTATAAAATATGTATCTTAACAAATATTGAAAGGTTATATGCATACGAAACACTATAGTACATAATAATACGACAAATGTCAAGATGGATAGTTTTATTCACTTTTGGTTAAAATAAGTAAAAATGCCGCTTTTTCGATTTTAGTTTTATAAAGAACATTTTTTTATTATAAAATAAGAGGCTTTTAATTCAATGAATAGTTGCATATAAGTTAATATCATAGCCATAGTCAAATACAAAATATGGATTGACACACGACTGGAGCTCCTTGTCGAGATTCTAGTCGACCGCTTTTTCAAAGATTTAAAATTCATTTCTCTCATGGACACCAAATTTCAAAATTAAAAAAAAATTGTTTGAAATCAAAAATCAGGTTGGCAAAAATTGAATTTCGGTGATATTACTCCGTTTTTAAAAGCTCTCATTTAACCATCCATCAGTTTTGCTCCAAAATCAACTGATTGTTATCAATCCGGAACTGTAAATTTGCCATATTTAGTGTCCACAATGGATCGATAACGAAGGATTTGCATTAGTAGTTAAAAATAAAAATTGTAAGAAACTTATTTGCTTAAAAGAAAAAAAAAACGACATTACTTTCTGGTCTGTTTCAGTGGATAGTGTGACACGTCATTTTTCCAAAATGAGAGATTATATAAAAATGGATAAAAAATAACTACTTTTCTGTTAAAATATTTCAACTTATAAGATACTTCGTAGTTATGAAATCAGAAGTTTTTTCATATATGGAAAAAGTAATTTTTTTTCTTAAGTTTCAAAAATTCAAAATTGTGCTTCATCATTTCGAGTTCAGAGCTTTCCATCCAGAAATTTGTGTATCCTATTGTGAAACATTTTGCGAATGAATTAAATTTCAAATATATTGCACAGTTGTTTATGTTATAGTATGACGCGTCATTAATCATAAAAGATAAATTATACATCCTTTAATAAAAGGAACATTTAATTTCGTATGTATTTCAAACGGCATATAGCAGTTAGTTTTTAAACAATTGCTCACCTAACTTTGGCTGCTATTTATCTAGACACCTTTTCTAGACACATGTAAGACGTTTTTATAGTTTAATTATTTCAAGCTATTGTACGCAATTTGAATACAGAGTCTTATTAACAATGTCTTGTTTAAAACATTATTAAAAAGAACTAATTCTTTATTAAATACATTCTTCATTTTGCATACGTCATTTCGTTCATTCTTTTCTGTTTCTACGTGAAATAAGTTGTTCATTCTTTTATTATATCAGTCATTTTTTATTGTTTTTACAATAGTGATAATTGCTGAGATCTTTTTATATCGATTCAGGGTGAAACACAGCTCACTTTTTAATTTATGTACTTCTGTTTTCACTTTGTTGCATGTTTTATCGCTATCATCGTGATAAAATTGATCACTAAACCGTCGGAAGCCGATGAATTTCATGCGTATTGAAATGGGATTTTGTTCTGTAATTTTATCAATTTATATAGAATATAATGAACAATGACTGTTAGGAGTATATTTATGAATACTTTCCGTTGAAGTACATCAAGTTACATCATTATTTTGCGTTTTGTAATTTGTGTCACTGAGAGTTAAATGACATTAATTAAATCCGAATGAGCGAATGGCTGAAAGTGTCTAACACATAATCAAAGCATCTTTAATCATAACCCAAAATTTGATAAATTTCAACATTGGTACAGAATACTTTGAAATTTGTTATCTTTCCAAATTAAAACGGTAATGATAATTTGAAAACCTCCGTCTTTTGATAAATGTTATAAATACCAAATCCACTTTTTATTAATTAAGATTACGAGAGGTACGAAACAGAAGCTTTTATTTTAAGTATTTTTGTTTCCATTTTACAATGACGATTTTTTTGCTGTGCTTTCATTTTTTTTTCATCTATTAGAATAAATTTTATTACAGGGTATAGTTTCTAAAATAATCAACGACAATTTTAAATATTTTTTGATTTTCTTTTTTTTAAAATTATTTCATTCGTTTGACTTGATTTATACTGTCACAACACAATTTAAATTGAAAAACTCTGTTAAGACTATGTTGAACTATGAAAATTTGGCTTTATAAGAAATGTAGTTTTAAATATCCTTAAAAAACAATCGAATAGTTATCATTCTCATAACGGAATTTTTCATAATTTAAGTACAATCGTAATGTAAACTGAGGTTTTAGACAACTAAATTATTACTTTCTTATTCAATTACGAGGAAAATGGAAATTTTTAGTAATATCGTAGTTTACATTTTCAAAAATAAGATTTTGCTCTTGGGACGTCGTCAAAAAATATAAGTGGTCGAAGCTTGCTGAAGCTTGTTTTTTTTTTTTTTTTCTTGTTCCGATTCACATACTTATTAACTCTCAACTGAACAAATTGCTCTGTAGCATTCAGTTACACTAAATTCCGAACTAGCTTTATTTTTTTTTGGGGGGGGGGATCAATTAAGCATAATATTCCATTATTTCTTGTGGCCGTCGAGGAAAGTCCGCTGGCTGTAATTTAAAACTCTTAAGTTAGGAGATGAATATTTTTTTAAAACAAGGAAGAGCTCTGGACCGAAGACTTATAGGTAAGCATTAAAAAATAAGAATTAAGGAGTTGACATTTAAAAAGGGTTTAGTCCTAAGTCTATCGATTTTCAATGTAAACATAACAATTCTAATAAGCAGCATGAAAAATCAGCGGATGATTTTTTTCTGACTCATTTTGGTTTAAGTTATTCGTTTTGTCACAAATTTCTGCAAAAATTGTGTTTTTCAATTTAGTTGAACATTCAACTGATTTAATAACTTGCTTTCAATAGTCTATATCGTCCAGATTTAAACTCTGTTTCCTTGGGCGAACAATGAATAAAACCCCTTTATACGGTACAAATAGTTCTATTACTAACTACTGTAAAAAACTAAAATGAAAAACTGAACAACTTTTTCTTGCAATCAATAAGCTGTAGACACAGTACTAAAAGTACAAAAAATGACTACAGCCATGTCCTGTGGAAAAGGATAATGGAAGATAGAGAGTAATTATTTGATTGGACCATAAAGAAATTGTTCTTTCCGAGAAGGTATTTTTGATGACTTCTGTAATGAAATAAATTCATGTTAAGCAAAACTGTTAGTTTCTCATTGAAACATTAGGCAGAAAAACTTTTGTTTTGGTATGTGTCGTATAAAGGTGTTTAGGGGAGCCCTTAATGGGTAAATGGGGGGAAGAACATGGGATTGCCTAAACCAAAACAAAACACGTTAACCATGTAATCTCAACACTGTGCTAAAAAACCCAAGAAGTGGACTGGCATTGCGGCCTACCTGTCTCAAATAAATAATTACCCCAATTAAGTAAACCGGAGTAATCATAATTGATTAACACAATTAAGTGAAATAATCAATCAATCAACAAGTTGATAGTTTAAGACCAGGTCATTTTTTAATGGTTCGCATATCCTAGTACACATCAAAAGCTAAACTTTAGGTTGACACGATTAAAAAAAAAAGTTTAGTGCTCACAGATTTGTTGAAAATTACCAATAAGACCTGAATACAAAGTTGATAATATTACTTTGTTCAATTTGAAACATTTCAAACAATATTATCAAATGCATTTTCTAATGTGGATAATCATTCAATCTCTCCGTACCTCGGAGTAAACGCAGGGATTAAAAACAGAGAAAAAATGTCCTTCATTAAGCTACAAAATGTGTGAGCATATTGTGCAAAATATTCAATTTGATGTATTAATGTTGGAGCCTTTTGTTACACTACAATATCCAATATTTAATCCAATTCATTAAACGCAGTCTATAATATCACGCTGTCAATGGTTCGTTATGTTGCATCAATGAAATATTAAGGGTTTTGTTGTGTTTTAAGCATCAGGACTTGATAAACAGCATCTTTGATTTAACAAACTCAAAAAAAAAAAAACATGGCATGTGGATCGAAATGGAAAAGAAATGCTACGATAGTCATGTAACAGAAGGCCCACACATTGAACATTTTTTATTGAAAAACTTGACATATTCTCTTCATATTCATGCATCAATTTTTTTTGATATGAAGCTTTAGTTTCAAAATATGATATATTTTTTCTATCAATTATGTTCACCCTGTATGTTTTGAAAATTTCTACTGAAATATGAATAAATCGATTCAGCAACATCATGAAATCTAAATTCACGGTGGATAATATTAACCGATTAAGAATGTCGGTCAAGGAAATAAAACTAGTGCGACACCAGTAAACAGTCATGTCGTATTAAAAATTTCAGTTAATAATATGATACTTGTAAGCAAATGTTATAAAAGAAAGACGTAAAAAATTATGCCTCTTAACTTTATTTTAATTTTTTTCGTGTTTTCAAGTGGCTTTACTTTCAAAATGTCGTCTTATCGCATGTTAAGTGGCATGTGGTTTTAATACTAATGACACCACTTTCTTCATAAAAAGTTTTAAAAGTGTTTGTTCATTAAGTGAACGTTATGATTAAATTAAAGTCGGTCTTCATTATTGATGTTACATTATCGTTCACGTGCGGGGCATTTTTTTTACTACTTATTTTTCCGATTGGAGTAGACACGTTTCTTGATTATTAGAAAGTGATACGTATAATATTTAGTTTTTATGCTCGGTAATTTGTATTTTTACTGTTAGAGCTACCCTAAGTTGTTTTTATTTTATAATGAAGTTTTACGTATCAATTTTAAAAGTATTTTTGTAGACCATTAAGTAACCGGTTTTTTTCCCTGATTTGCGAACTTTGATCTTTGTTGGAATTAGAAGTAAAAAATACTCAAATAATGAACTTTTTTGTTACATTATTGACCGTAGTTGAACACCATTGTGAAAGAGAAGAGCAGTTTCACGCTTTTCAAACTTTCAGCAATCACAAAAAAAATGTTTTAATGATTCATTTTTAGAGATTTTCTGTTCATAGGTAACAACAAAAAAAAATCTCACAGAGACTGGTTTCAATGAAGTTTTATCAAAATATAACGTAATGCATGTATTATGCATTGAAGCAATACCAATCTTACTCCAAATGCATACATTAATCCAAATAAATTTTGAATTTGAAATAATAATTCAAATAACATATTGTTATAAAACGTAAACAATCAAGGTCTTCTGTTTAAAAAAAACAACAACTTAATTTATACAAAATAATTCATTCCATAGTTATTGACAAGCTATAATATCATTATCCTCCTGCAGCCCATTAGAGCTAATTTTCTTTAAATGTCCTAGGGAATATTGGTTGGAGACCATCTCCTTCTTTTTTCTTTATTTATAACAATTAAACAAACGAAATTAGGTAAAAAATTATTATGTCCCTTTCCCGCATCGATGAATTTATTTGCAGAACAGTAAAAAAAAAAACTATGTGTGGTAAAATATTATAGATATGAACGTACAAACGTACAGCACACATAATATTTTCATTAAACTACAGCATTAGTTGTTGAAAGGATGCAGTGGCGCGTCCCTATTCTTAACTTTTTTCTACCATTAAGTGCATTTCTGTGTTCGTATTGGACTATGCTTTGCTATTGGTATTTTTGAACAACTTTAAGTGTTGTTGTGCTGATACATTTGGCCAGCCGGAATTCAATCAATGGAGGTCTGACGGCCAAAAAAAAAAAAAACAAAAGGAATAATGAACAGAAATGAAATAAAGAAACAATATAAGCATGATACAAGGACGAACAAACAAGACGATCATAATACAAGGACTAACAAAGAAGAGGTGTTAAATCCATACGTGTTCATTATAGTTCTGGCTGCCCAATATAAATTGCGTATTTAATCTCTAAGCCTATGGCTTTAAGCAAGGGCGGACTGGACCTCCAAGAGGCCGCCAACCTTGACTCCCAAAGGACGCACAGATTTGAGGGTGCAAAATAAATAAATAAAGAAATTTATTAAGAAAAACTAAAGATATATGTATACATATAATAAAATGAAATAAAACTATTGATGAAAACCGAAGGCGTACAGGTTTAAGGGTGGGGGGTGGGAAATACCAAAATGGCACAAGTTCGAGGGTGAAAATAAAAGGAAGGCGCACAGGCTTGAGGGTGCACCGGCCGCTGTCTAAAGGGCCGGCGGCCCGGTTCGCCCCTGAATATAAGCCTGGATACTTAAAAAAGTTCTGTATCCATGGAATCCACTTTGCGGATTCGACAAATACATAAAAGTAGTGTACCTTCTTTACTAAGGTATTAAGCCAGGCAGTCATGGCCAGTTTTTAGTCTGAATTTTACCACCAATTCTTGACGGGGCCCATAAAACCATGTTTT
This sequence comes from Uloborus diversus, assembly GCF_026930045.1. Taxonomy (NCBI): domain Eukaryota; kingdom Metazoa; phylum Arthropoda; class Arachnida; order Araneae; family Uloboridae; genus Uloborus; species Uloborus diversus. The sequence goes on along the minus strand of NC_072733.1, from coordinate 35,755,293 downwards.
TCATTTGTTTTATATACTGTCGTTGTGGTGTTGATGAACTATATTTTAAAGGCGGAATTTTTGTGGAGAACAACAAATATATGCCAGTAACTCACTTTTTTTGTATTTTAACCTTAAGTTAAATTCAACTACCTTCGAAACTATAAAAGTAATACTTTTCTTTTTTGCCTGAATGGACATGGTCGTGAGGATAATACATTATGCCTTCGTGCATGATTTTAAAGGATATTGAGCCTTTTAAGTATTTGCATCGTAAGAAATGATTGCTATTTTCGAATATGTAAAGTCTCTAAAAGTTAAGAATTCTACAGTGTAATAATGGCATTTTAATATATAAGTCCCCTTTTATGTATTATTGAACTGACTTCAAATATGTTCTCTTCTGCTCGGATTCATCAGTTATGGTAATTGTTTAGGCGTTTATTAAAATTCAATACCTGCTTCATTTTCCTTATGTATGCGTAATATTTTCTTGTGTGTTTGAAGGAAAATTCTCCAAAATAAAGAAAAGAGGTTTATACTTTTAACGCATCATTGATTTTTTGTTTTACTAGAGTTTTATTTTTTCACCACTTCACTGCTACGATTTCCTTTTTTGACAAGCTCACGGGCTTATGAATTTTTATCCCATATAAGCTCTTGTTACGCATTACGGTTGAATAAATAAATATGGACATGTTTTTAACTATAATTTTAAAAAAAGATGGGTTCTTGACCTTTTTAGTCTTTTATCTTCTACATTTCTCGCAAAGGTTTCATAGGGAAAAAAAATCATTTTTAATACTCGTACAGCAATTTATTTTAATTGATGTGTCTTAATCTTAGAAATTTTGATTTCTATGTGTTATTTACGCTTATTTACGCATAATTTTTTCTTTCTACGCATTGCATGAGTTCACAAAGATCTTTCGAAGGCACGAAGGTCAGTAGAAAAATTAGTTGCACTGCTCAAGAAAACAAGACAGATACAAATTTTACAATATTTTCTATTGGTATCTTAAAGTTCCATTCAAAATCTACTTTTCAACGTAACCACATCTGTTATTTAAGCAATTATTGAGGCGCGGTACAAGTTTTTCGAAGCCTTAAAAACATCATATACGATGTTAAATCATTTTACGAAACAGAAAGTAATACCTTTCACTACCAGTGTTTAATGTACGCACCGTATGTTGTTCGAACTCAAGTGCCACAAACGGTACACACATTGAGCTCTGGTAATGAAAGGTATTGCTTTCTGTTTAATAGATTGATTTAACAACTCACATGACGTTTTTTTTCTTACTGTTACGACACAGCAAAAACTTACTTATAATAACGTTTTCTCTCTTTTCTTTCTTCTTTTTTCTACAATGTCATAAAAAAATTCTTGAACCTGTGAAAAATTATGACGTAATCCGTTTTTTTATGTGAGAGTTAGCTGCTTTTCTATGAATTATTAAAATGTGTCAAGTACTTTTCAGACACCATGTAAGTTTTTTTTTTTTTTGTTTATTTATTTTTATTTATGTATTTATTAATTGCAACAACTTCTTTAAAAAATGTTGTTTAAATCGTCTGTTGCAAAAAAAAAAAGGATGAATGAAAAAAGAAAAACTAATAATAACAATAAATAGTTCTTTAACTCTTTACGATTACACATATATAGTACAAAAAATATAGACAGGAATCATTTGCAATATAAATAGAGGAATATTGTCCAAGATTACAGTTTTTTTCCCCCAACGAGATATTTTGATATTGTTACAGCTTTAGCGTGAAAGAAATCTCCATTTAGATTAATTAGCCAAAAAAAACCGCATATTTTAATGAAAAATATTATGTATTATCGTGAAAATATTTAACAAATGTCCACAAATAAAACACAAAACGCAAGAAATTAAGCAAAATCCCAAGAACCCAAGATATCGATTGACAATTCGAACTGTGGCATCCCTGGTGAATTCGTATATGTTCTATCCAAGTTTTACATATATGATTTATTAATTTATGCATAAATTAAACGTTTAACAGTTTTGAAACGTTAGCTTTAAAAATGTAACATCATTTTGACATTTTCAAATTATTTCAATCTAATTTTCTTTACTTTTAGCTTCTATATTTTAATGCTTGAATCGTTGGTAATCTTCTTTGAAAACTTCAAAACTTTTTTTGCAAACTAAACTTTGATTTATTGTAAATCTCAAATAAATAATTTTAAAAATACTGCAAACATTTATTCTCAGATGATTTCCTAATCGAGAAACAATTTAAAAATAAGAGCATTCAACCACAATCAGTATAATGTTTCAGTTTCGTTAGAGTGAGAAAAAAAATCCTGTCAAAGCAAATGTAAACAAAATTGTTTGTTTATTTTCATTTAAGTGCTCAAGTTAGCAGTAGGTATCATAAATTATTCAAATTTTTGTTCAAGTAAAGAGCAGAAAAAAACGTTGGTAGTTACTGAATTAAATCATGGAACAAAGAACTTTAAAAAATTACTTAATTAAAATAAATATTATTTTTGGCAAAACGCTTGAAAACGCAATACGACACCGTGCTTGAAAAAAAAATGATAACACTTTCTAGCATTCATCATAAGAGTCATTTGTTTAATTTACCGTTAACAATGCGGTTCTGAGTCTTTTAATTAGTTTAATACCTTCTCACAGTATACATTGTTAGGTGAGGAAAGTGCGTTTCTTTATTATGCAAATTTCTTATGCGAAAAAGAGAAACAAGCAACACAATCTTAAAATAAATTTCATTTTATTTAGTTTTCGTTGTTTCATTTACGTTTTCCACGCTGATAAAGAAGGGAATCTTCTAATGCATTAAGCTGTTACAATAGTTGTGGGTAAATAAAGTAAAGCTCTTTAATTATATAATGATCATTGGAAGATTAGCTCTGACAATTAAGAAAACACTCTGCTGAATCTTTTTGAAAATATTTTGATTTTCTTTTTACTATAAAAATCACCTCCTTTTTTATCCTAAGTGTATTTATTGTTTATTTTAAAAGAAACTTCTTTAGTAACAGATTTTTCTGTACAAATTTACGTTATAAATGCTTATAATTACTTTATAATTACTTTATAAATATTATGTTTTTATGATAATTTCAATCAATAGGTAGACTTGTTAGTGAATAAACACGTAACGTGAATGAGCAGTTTGTAACTTCGTTTAAAAAAATTAGATGTCAGAGATATCGTCTCAGATTCATTGACAGTAGTAAAATCCGTCCATATATTTTTGAAATTATATAGACTTAAAAATCCTGTTGTTTTCCTCTAGTGAGAGGAGGGAGTAGAGGATTTTTTTTCTTCAGTTTAACACCTTAAAAAAATCTAATGCAGAACCGTAAAAATATTTCTCAATTTTTCGAAAATTATTACATACATCAATTAAAATATTTGGTCTTTTATGTGCCAATGCTAAAGTTCTTATTGCTATGAATGTTAAAAATTAATTACTCCAAAGGGTTCGATCACTAGGTAGTAGAGCGGTGCAAAAAAAGGATTTTTAAAATAGTTTTCGAGTCGCTGCAGCGAGGAAAAATTGTGATTCTTGAAGACTTAAAAACAAAAAATAATTATTGAAATCAGAAAATATCTTCCAATTGCTCAACAAGTCTGAAAATTCATAGAAATGACTTTTTTTTTGTGTGTGCTTTTGATTTTTTTCTTTCATGCAATGGGATGGAGAAGTTGCAATTGGCAAATAATTAAATAACAAAAAAAAAAAAAAAAGCATTCAGATAGTATGTTATAATCGCGTAACAAGACTAAAAATTTGAAGGGGAAAAAAAACTTTCTTTACGTTTTTTTTTTTTTTTTTTTGAGCAATCACGATTGCTAATTTTTTTCATTCAACCATCCTTGGTGTCCGGTTCCTTTCTCAACCCCACCTCCTTCTGAAGCACCGCCGTCGACCGGCCTCACGATGCTGCTCCTCTAGCGAAAACCCTGCCCAGGTTGCGGCCATATCCTACACACATGCGCATACGCACAGACACACGCGCGCACACACACACACACATGCTCACACATTCATGCCTGCACACAAACACACACGTGATTGCGAAAAACATAATTTGAATTTCAGATGTCAAAATTCAAATTATTATTTTTTTTTTTTTTTTAATTTTGCTTCAATAGTTTTCTATTGCTACAGGACGAAAGTTGCCACGAATACTACTATATAAGAAAAGTAATTCATTTTTATGCTCACAAATCAACTTCCGATTCCCAAAATCCATAAAAATGATTTAGCATGCTATTTTCTCACATTTTTTGTAAATTTAAAGCACATATTTAGCAATTGTTAAGGCTTCATAAGCGTGTTTATATGACTACAGTTCTGGAGAATAACTTGTTTAGGAAAACACTGATGATTTACTACTTGTGTGATTCGCCTTTTAACTATAAAAAAAACATCTCGTAGTTCGAACGAAAAACAAACATTGAAGCATTAAAAAAAAAAAAAAAAAAAAAAAACAATTACATTGTCCGTTTTCTTCGAACTTTCAGTCTTTTTGAGTGATGGGAAGATATATTTTTCGCGATTTCAATAATCATATCAATTGAATTAATTTATCATAGAGATATTTTATTAAAAAGCAATCATGAAATAAAATGTTTAGTAATGGCCGAATTCATATCAAATTATAAAATTTCACAAAATTTATAGCCGTCCCCTTATGATCACAGATGATTAAAATCTCACGACGCTTAAGTTGCTAACTACAGGTTTGTAAGTATTTCGTAGTTCAAGCTTTGTTACATTGTTGCGCGGAATAGCAATGCTTGAGAAAACTTAGAAGATCAGACTAATCTCAAAATGATTACAAACCACGTATATGAACTGCTTACGAAATCGCCCAAATTTCTCAATCACTATGCTTAAATTAAACCAACCCCGAAATTCTGAGTTGTCGTATAAAGAAAGGATTATAGAATAATACAGCAACAAATGAGGTTTGGATGATTAATCTCTATTAAGGATGCCTTAAATGTTTGAGGGCATCTTAAAGAGGGTATCAAAACCGTTTTGCAATATATACCAATACAAATGTTCAACGCAGAAAATGCTTGAAATATTTTTTTTTTATGAAAGTTTTTAAATCTCAAAAACGTTTTAGTTATTTCAAATACATTATACAAAAAACGGCAAAATCTTGACTTCATGAATGAAGTAAAGCTATGCGTAAAATGAAGTATAGTAGTACATGGATTGTAATAACTAATGCTAATAATAATTTAATTATAAACCATGTTTTTTATAGTTTTATTATTATTGTGTTATTATTATTTGTTATAGTGTTATTGTTATAGTTATTCTTAAAAGATGCAATTTAGTAAGCTGAACGATGTTTATTTCCTTCGCAAAACACTTGGGTAGTGACTAGTTTTCTACGAAAATTTATTGTGTTTTTTCGAGACTTTTCAAAATGGATTGTTTAGAATTCAGTTGGTTTATGAAATATTATAACAGTTTTGATGAAATGTATCTGTGTTCTGTGTTTTTGCGTGCTACAACGTAAGCGCTCCAAAAAAGGCCAACCTAAGGTTCAGGACCTAATATCTCGCTTAGGGGTTGTTTATTAATTACGTAAAGATGATTTTGGCAATTTTTGAATCCCCTCCCCCATGTAAGGGTACAAAATATTTTTACCCCCCCCCCCCCCCCATTCTTACGTAACAGTCTATTTCGTTTTTCAAAATAAGAAAATAACGAATCTTACATCAATGGAATCGTTATTAAATTCACTATTATTACCCACAAATTAAACCATTTTGTGCGTAAAGAAATATTTACTAAAAAGTTGGAATCTAAACTGAATGTTTTTTGGACATTTTTTGGATATGATGCAGTACTAATTAAAAATAAAACGTGCTATACATAGTGCGATTCTTTTATTATATTTTACACTAATCATTCTTTGAAAAGCAAATACAAAACAGCTAATCCTACACTCCTGTTTGTGAAAATTGCAACACCACGAAGGACTTACGCGAGTGAGATGATATATGCAGAAAATGTAAAGTAGGGCATGATAATATGCAAATGATTAGAATTGCAAATCGGCAGCGCATGCGTATGCTGAGCAGCAATCTCTGAACGGCGGATCGAACCGAAAATAAATAGACGGCTGTAGCGAGACGTGTATGATTATCGGTGTTTATATATTAGAATAAATGTTAATTGAATCTTTACTATGCCTCTTCGACGAAAAAAAGCGAAAGTTGAGCAAATTTCAGAGTTTGAACGGAGCCGAATCGTCGGCCTTCCCGAAGCTAGATTGTCTTATCGTGCAGCTGCCGCTAGTGTGCAGCGTAACAGCAGCACAATCATGCGTAATTGAAAGCAGTGGGCGGACAAGGGTCGGACAGCTCGGAAATCCGAGAGTGGACAGCGAAGTGTGACGTCAGCTAGCGATGACAGACACCTAGTGCGTATGACGCTGCCCGACCGCACAGCTTCTTCTAGACAATTGGCAGCATAGTGGTCAACAGCTACTGGTGTATCATTGTGTGCTTCATTAATTCGGAGACGTCTGCTGCAGGGTGGGCTGCGCGCAAGGATTCCTTTATACAAGATTCTTCTCACGCAAAACCATCGCCGCCTGCTCCTACAATGGACCATTGTGCATAGGTTCTGGCGTGCTGATTGGCATTGAGTCATCTTTTCTGATGAATCCCGCTTCAATTTGTGGCACCAAGATGGCCAAATGCCTGTCAGGCGCTATGCCGGTAAACAGCACATTCCGGAGTGCATTATCGAACGCCACAGTGGACGAACACCCGGAGTTATGGTCTTGTGTGAAATAGCATATCATGGACGATCACAATTGCTACGAATTGTGGGCAATTTGATCAGTACCCGATACATAAACGAAGTTTTGCAGCCCAAAAAGATACTCCTTTCCTGCAAGGATTTCCAGGGGCTGTATTCCAGCAGGATAATGCCCGTCCACATGTCGCCAGGACTGTCAAATCGTACTTTGATTTGCAGCAGGTACAGCTTCTTCCTTGACCTACATATTACCCGGATATATCACCGATTGAACATGTGTGGGATTTCGTTGGCCGGCATCTCGCTTTTGATACTCGTCCTCTTGCTTAGACAGACGAACTTTGGTTGCGCATACAAACGATATGGAATACTCTTCCGCAGGCAGATATTCAAACTTTGTTTCACTCCATGCCAAGTCGTGTAGCAGCTCTTATTGCGGCGCATGGTGGCTTCACGAAATACTAATTTCTATCTATTTTTATTGTTTGTTTGGTTTGAAAATGTAATCATTTATTTGTTCCATTACCACTTAACTGTGTATTAAATTTCATTCAAATATGATGCTCCCTTCATGGTGTTGCAATTTTCACAAACAGGGGTGTAATACGTTTTTTACCTTCCAGAAGCAAATGAAATGTAATCCCTTCCAAAACACTTGACCGTGCGATTTCTGATATAAAAAATCGTAAGAATGGGATTGCCCCCCCCCCCAAAGCAAGGGTATGTAGAGATTCCCCCCCTCGAGATCTCTGAGTTATTAATGAATGGACCCCTTCTTATGGTTCAATTGGCTCCCATCTTAGTATATTCATGACTTAGAAAAAAATAAGAAACAAATCATTCCTCATGAAAATTTTAGTTTACAGTCTGAGTAAAAACTTTAAGGCCAGTATAATTTTCTTTGAAAAAAAGGAAATGAAATTAAAGGGCTTTTAATATTATTGTATTATTAATTATTAATGTTCATTGGTAAGAAATAATGCAAATTGTAAATGCATATTTGTAAAGCATGCAATAACCGGAAAAGCAGTGGTTTATTCAAAGTTAGCATTTCAGCTTGAGTAAAAACTTTAAGGCCACTAGTATTTTTAAAAAACTGCAAGTACTTTTTCTGTAATAAATGTCACCTCAGTTGACAAGATTGTGGAAACCCTTTAACTTGCAGTTTTGTGATTAATTTCTTCAAAGTTTTTGTCCTACTTGTGACGATATCGTAAGGTAAAAAGTTAACTGTTCAAGAAAGAGGGCAGATTGAAGCTTTTTCCTTCAAAAGGATAAGTAGGCGTATTATTGCGAAAAAATAGGAAGATCGAAGACTGAAGTCGACATTTTTGTTTGATTTAAATACAATTAGGGTAAAAAGAAAACCCGGGAAAACTTAAAGCTTTGTCCTCGCGTCATGGAAGAAGAGTTTGGAAATTATTACATTATACCAGAAAAGTACTCAACCAGGAAACTTATTCAGACGATAGGTTTAAATGTTTGTCAAAAACGACATAGAACACAATTAGAAGGTGTGGAACTTTTATTAATGCTGCAAAATTGCTTAAATCTCATTTACTGAAAATGTACAATATAGAGCGTTTCAACTTTAGCTAGGAAATCATGACCTAGGATAACCAATGAATACAAATAATTTTTTCTAATGAAAAGAAGTGGAGTTTGAATGGACCAAACGAACGGAAGTACTATTGGCATGATTTACTAAAAGAAAAACAAATATTCTAGTAGCGCCAATTATATGGAGGCTCTGTCAGAACTTGAGAGTGCTTTGCTTACAATAGTGTGTGCTCAGTTGCGTTTGTTTCAGGTAAAATGTACTCACAATCATATCAAAATGTCCTCCCAAGTCATCTTTTACCAAATACTGAATTTATTGCCGTAGAAAATTGAAAATATCAGCAAAACAATGCATCTATCCGTCCGAGTAACAGTGTAAAAAATAGGCTCCAAGTAAACAATGTTGAAACTTTGAAATGACCAACTAAGTCTCCAGATCTTAACCCAATAGAGAACTTATTGGGTGACTTAAAAAGAAGAGTTTATGCAAAGGAGAGACATTTTACTTCAACAATAGAGCTGAAATCTACCATCGAAGATGAATGGTAAAAAATACATCCCGAATTTTGTCAAAAACTAGTTTCATTCATGAAAACAAGAATATTTGGAGTAATTTGAAGGAATGGCTCCCACACAAGCTTATAAATATTTGAATTTTGTCCTCATGTGCTTTTTTTCTATGTTGGCCTTAAAGATTTTACTCAGGTTCAAATATTGATCTGTAATATTTCCTGATAATGAAACACTTACAATTAAATTCTTTTGTCCTTTTTACTTGTATTTAAGGTTAATAAATATATCACTCATATGACTTTTTGATCCTAAGATTAAGGTGTGTCCAATTTCTCAAAAAAGTGCAGTGGACTTTTTTACTCAGTTTTTACTCAGACTGTATATTACATTTGGCAACGGTTTAGTAAAAAATGACAAATTAGCTTTATTAGGAACTGGGTATCTTTTTAGAGCAACTCTAAAAAAACTCCAAAAAGGACTATCAAACTAAAAAAGGAAAAAAAAACCTGAAGAAACTCTTCTTTTTTATATCTATATTATATTAAACTATGCTTAATAAACTCAAAAACGTTATAAAAAGTCCATATGTACATCAATGGGAAGAAGAAAATCAATAGTATCATTCGGGGCAGTGATAGTTATTTTTTAGTTTTTTAATTACTCCTGCGCAATATTCGTGTATCGATGTGCAGCATAGGCGACACTGGTCATATCCTCGACCCGACCCTCCAGTGTCCTCTAACAAAGACACCGGATTCCTAACAATGCCATCATGGCCTTATCGAGCTTCAGTCTACTTATCTAACGTTAACTAATCACATGGGAAAAGCACGGTTCACAGAGACATATTTATATTTTTGTATTCGTCCACTACATAAATAAGGATTTCTAGAACAAATAAAAAAATTTTTTAATTGTAAAATGCAGCAAAAAATGAAGAAACATAATTTACTGTAAATTAAGATCACTCTATTTTGGCAAGGCTGTTTCGTAAAAACCGTTGCTATACTTTTTTCTGTTGATATCAAATGACTCACCCGCATTATTTGTAACTAATATTGCTCTAGAAAATATTAAAAGAAGTTGATGAGATGATATTCCGATCAAATTTTAAAATTTTCTCCATCAGAACCGTATGACTCTTTTATGTACACATAACACATTGCATTACCCAGCATTGACATGGGTAAAAATTTTTAAAGATTCCGCTTCACTCAGTTTCCAGCAGAATTTGAAAACCTCGATATTTGTTTATTTAATTAAAGTACGACAAAATCATTTCCGTAACCGCATTTACCGTGGTAAACAGTTAGATATGGGTGTCTCCGAAACTCTTCCAAGGTAATCTAAAATCAACCTGTTGTATCAATCAATAGGTTTGAAAACATTTGTACGAAAAGTATACCCGTCGCAACTCGGAGAAACGAAAAATTATTCGCTACGGTAACCTTCCAGCATAGTTCGTAGTGAGCCACAGCCCAATTTTTCAGTATTCCCGTCACCTTGGTAAAAGTATAAACCCTGCTTACGGCAACTTTCTAGCAGAATTCAAAACGTCCTATTCCAGTCGTTTAGTAGGTTTTAAGTTATAACAACAGTCCCTAAACTCGGGATGGAGAAAACCCATCGAAATTTGTGGTAGAACGAATTATAACTCGTGTTCTAATGAACTAATAAGTTTCGAACAAATTCAATGATTCAATACTTAGTAGGAAAATTAGCAAATTGGAATGGTATAAAAGTTAAAACTGAAAAAGAACTGGTCGCATTAATATCCGTGAGTTTACATGAATTACTTGCAATAAATTCAAAATTAAGAAACTAAAACTTTAAAATACTTTTGAAGTTCCACTTCCATGATCAGAATTTTTAAGACTGTACGCGTTAAAGGCATCACTGGAAACCTTAAAGAGTCAAAAAGATTTTTGTTTCAAGCATTCAATTCGCACTGCAGATATAAATTATCCATTTCTACAATGACCTAAATTAGTCAAAACTATTATGTAGTAGATAGTATAGGGATTACTTAGATGTCCTATGTATAAAAAAGTTTATTCAATATGCACTAATTCTACGGTCACACTTAGATAGAACACTGTTTTTAAGTCCCAGTTTGTTTCAACTTGTTGGATTACAGAATTTGAATCCTTTTACAGAATTATTACTATCACATTTTCTGTGCGAACAATTTACAAGAGTAACAAAAAAGGTTTTTTTTTTTTTTTTTCAGTTTGCTATGGCGTATAAAATGTTTTAAAATAACATTAGTAATTGACATATCTAGCGCAGAGTTACTTCGTGTTTTCCAGCATTTTTTCCATTCCTTTTTCTGATAACAAAGTCCTTTGAAAGAAAATTAGCATCTTTTTTTCCAGAGAAACTCAACGTAACATGCAGGTAATATTACTTTTCTAGACCGGAAATTTTATTGGTTTTGTGTTATGAAAATTATCGGGTTTATATGTTTTTCCACAAAACTAAGTACATAGATTGTTCACAAGAATTAATTTAAAAATACTATTAGATGGAAAAGCAATTTTAAATTGAAGTCAATCCAATAAATGCTTTAAAACATGTTAGTTATTCCGTACATTATCTTCAGAAAGGCAAGATACGAAGAAAACAGTTATAGCAAGATTTTTAATTAAAGTTCTGCTCCCTCAAAGAGCGGTTTTATGAGCGTTTTATTTTCCCAGATTAAATTTTTACGAGACGCAAATGACTCAACCTTATTAAACTTTGTTTTATTTTGTCGCAATCACTCTGACCTTTTTAGAGAAGCAACTCTCGGGAGCATAAAAACATGAAAAATTCACCGATAGGATCTAAAGAAAGAAAATTCAAATCCGCTGCGATGGATTCAACGGCCGCTTAGTGAATCAATAAAAATGTTTAACCTCAGCATCCGGCAAGGAGAACGTTCCATTTGACAAGATCCTTCTCTCCAAACCCTCAAACAAAAAAACAAAAACACCCCATAAAATGTATACGTAAAGTGGTAAAGAGTTTTGACGATTTGTGAAAATCACCTTTGTCACTCTTTTTATTCTAAGGATAAACTAAAGCAGAAAAAGGAAACATATAAAAAATACATAATAGATCCATTTTGAAAACTTAGGGCTAACTTCTCTTGTCCTCTCAATCTCTAACAATTCGTTGCCATAGTAACATAGACGCCTGGACCTGAATAATGTATATTATAACGATTTTATGCAAGCGCTGATTACCTGCGTATCAATCATTGTAAAATCCGACATTTTTTTTATCAATATAATATATTTCATATATAAACCTCTTTTTTGGCAATAAGGAAAGAATATAAAAAGGATCAAAGTTTAAAATCCAATGGCTTATAGTTAAACTTTAAAGTGTAAAAGATATCATTTTTATACATTTGGCTAGTAGGCGATTTTATTTTTTGACTTTTCAGCAAAAATACTTTTGTTCATTCTACCGCATGTATAGAACCGAAAATGCTTCCGATTCCTTTCGGGTCTTTTTTTAACTCGGTTTCTCATAAAAGTTTCATGAAATGCGTTTTAGATAAGTAAAATTTATTGAAATGGAAAGGGAATCATAAAAGAGTTACTAACGGTTATTTAATAAACACCGCCAAAAGCTGTTGCGAAAAATTGTTCCTAAAATAATAAAAAAAATCATTTTGTTATTTACTGCAAAAAAAGGGGGTGGCATCATTAATATTATCTTTTTACAGAAAAAAGGCTGAAATTAAAGTACAAGTAGATATCTTCAAGAACTACACTTTTTTTTTTACTTCTAGGTATAAATACAACATCACAGAAATCTTCTTGAAAGCGTATTTGGCTAATGTATATATTATGTTAACGTGAAAGACAGAAAAGTTGGAGAATGCCGAATTTCGCCGATGAATAAATGGAAATATTCGGTATTTACCGATTTCTTTACTATGTAAATGTTGATATTCACCGTCTAATGTCGGCATTTACCATAATTTGGACTTTCACTGTAATATATATATATACATATATAATATACTGTTTTTAATTCGTAATTTTAACGAAGCATATTGTTTTAGATACAATATTCGTTTTAATAATTAAGGCGCATATGCTGCCTTGGGGGGGGGGGGGGGGGGGGGGGTAAAGGCAGTAACGGTAAAATTTCTCATTTTTTGCATTTTTGTCATCTATTGTACGTTAACTTTACTGTACAAGCTTCCTTAATTGGTTTCCACTGAAATAAAGAGCAAGATAAACGTACAATTTCAACATTTCCCAATTGTTAGTATTCAATCCAAAGCACGTTTCTTCAAATACATCGAAAATTAATTTCTGCAGATACCGCCGTTTACCTACCACGGCAGCATTTGACTTTCTTGAAATATTTTTTTTTTCTTCTACCGACTCAAACTAACTTGGACGGTATAAATATAAAAATTTTAATACACCGTTAAAGTTTCCGTTTTTAGATGATCAAAGATTCAGTTTCATCAAACATGCATTTTAATAGTTTTAAACAAATCTATTATTTATAACTTTAAGTAGGGTGTACAAAATTGCGTCAACGTTTTTTAAAAACCTCGTTGCGGCTCTACATGAGGTTTACTAATATTTTAGACGAATAATTTATTTAACCACTGATGTTGTTACCATGTCCGCAACAACATCATTTCTGATTTTGGTGCTAAACATTCTTTTAAATGATTCAATCTAATGCGTGTCCCTAAAATAATGCGTATGGTCAATAAAAATGCATTTACTTTTGTATTTACTTTTGTATTTACTTACTTTTAAGTATCACTTTTGTATATGCTTTTTGTAATTACTATTCAGTAATATTTTTGCATAGCTTAATAAGGAAGGGGATCACGAGGGATTTCTTTTTTTTTTTTTTTGGTTTCTCTATAGAAAAAAAAAAACAATTCTTCAGAGCAAAAGTTTCCCCAGTGATCGAACAGTCTTTCCCTGGTGTCATAATTTTTTTTGAGGTTTAAAAAAAAAATCTTTACTTAATGATATTTTCAATAAATATCTTTAAGTGTTCACATGTGCCCTTACAAGGGCCACGTGTGAACACGCCTGGGACACGTATGAGCAAGATTAAAAAAAAAAAAGAATAACTCTTTAATATGAAACATATAAGGTAAACACACCAATAGTTGTCAGTGCTACAGTAGTGGCCACATCAAGGTTTAAATTTGAAAAAATAAGATTCCAGGATTTCCCAGTGGATTTAAAAGGACGTCAAACGTGCAGGAGGTAATAATGCTCGTTTGAATCCCTTGAAGTTGCCACTACGCACTATTAAGCACTGGCCACTACTGGTGTGTTTACCTTGCGTGTTTACCTATTACATTGAAGGATTTGTAACCCATAATATGTCAGTATAAATTGTACAGTATTGAATCAATAAGAAAATATTTTTTCAAAAAATATGACAATGCTCACTGTCAAATTTTAAAGTTTCAGAGCATGTTTCGATCATTGGATATACAAGAAAAAAACTTATAATGCTGCATAGCGTACATAATATTTTGTTACGTAATGTTTATTCTTGATGTATAGTCCCTTTAAGATTTATACAAGGTATGATAATGTATTTAAAAATATATCAAACTTAAGTTTTTTGTTATATTAAAATATTTTTTTTCGTTTTATTTCCCGTACCTGTTCTATACCACTAAATTTTTGACCAATAATTTTGTGTAACAATGCATAAATAAATAAATGATAATCTTTTTCAAAAAAAAAATAATTAAAATAAATTTATAAATTGAATAGCTAAAAATACTAATCATAAATGTTAACATTTTTTCCGAAACCAACTATATCCTACACTGTAGGATATACTACTACCTAACACTAATATTCATTTTGTGGACAGGATATATAAACTGTTCAGATTTGTTACAGATGTTAAGTTCACAAATTCCTCATCATCTACCTTAGAATAAAATTGCAAACATAAATAATTTTTAATAAGATTGTCAAAAATTTACCTGAGTGCTAATACATTGAGTTACGATAGTTTAGTTTAGCTTTTTAGCCAGTTTAAAATGTGTTCTAACGTTAAGAAGACAGTGATGAAGTTACATACAACACAGAATCAGAAAATTTACCCATTGCTCTAACAGTTTTTCCAAGAATTAAGTCTGGTATTGTCATCACTGGGGAATTTTTTTTTTGCTTCAAGTTATCATAGCAAAACATACAACGTTCACATGTGTCCTCATTTCCCCAACTTCCTTTTATGTATCAAGCTTGTACTTATTGTATGTACTCATTTTTGCGTATTACTTTTGTATTTACTTTATGTAATCACTTTGAAAACTTTCTTTCTTATTCACTTTATGAACATATTTTTATCAATTACTTTTATATTTAACATTTATTTACTTTAAAAATATTGGCATTTTTTGTGACCTTATTAAGTTCCCAAACAAAATTGCCAGAAATCTAAAATACAGTTTCAGCTGAAATAGAAAATTGTTAAATTAAAATAACCATCGTTATTCCACTATTCCTTTTACTATTTCCGACCAAATGCGTTATATCAAACATCCTGATTAATGGCACAAATATTGTTCCTTATTTTCTTTGGCCAAAACACTATACACCAGATAAATTCTGCCTCACTCTGAAACACCAGGCACTTAAAAGAATAAAGTGGCAAAATAGGTAACATGTTTCATTGAAGGTAATGTCTAGCAAGGAAACCGAAATTTCTCAACCACTTAGCGATTTGAAAGGACAGTAGCAGTAGCTATAATGGGCTGTCTGGCCATCGGACTGATGGGAATGCTCTTTTCGACTTTGTTTTTAAAGGTGGAATCTTTCGAAGTGAAAGAAGGAGTGAGTAGATTAGTAAATGAAAAAGATGCTATTCGTCACACTTAAACTGGTCACCAAAAGAAATAAAAAGAAGGTTTTCGCTATGTAATAAAAACTAAAAATGTATTATTGGATAACTAAGTACAAATATTTTACTGTACCTCCTCGAGTGACGTATGTGGAAAAACATAAATCATAACTGAAGATCGTTTGCTTTATAACTGGCTATTGGAGCTGCATTTAATGCTTCAGCCATGTTTCAGATGCGTAATGGTGTCCCCGTAGATTTTGGCCACAAAATAATAATAATAATAATAATATACAGTCAACTCACGCTACAACGCGATTTAACTTACACGAAATGGATATAAAGTCGAATCCCGACTTACGCGAGGGATGCGTTCCAAGACCTTCGCGTAAGTTGAAATTTCGCGTTGTGGAAAATGGTATGTGTAAAAACTTTTATAAACATACCCATACGATTAAAGACACTTGTAAACACCACCTCAAACTGTTAAAAACCATTTCTTAACTATGCATTACTGTTTCTTTAACAAAAAAAAATGAATTTTTATTTATTGTTTTTTTAAAAAAAAAACGTTTTATTTAACATAAAAAACTGCTACGATGCAAAAATCAATAATCAATGGGAAAGGAAGACGTTAAATAAACCACTAAGGTACGTATATTATGTAGTAAGAAAAACAAATGCACTATAGTTGTTGAAACTTTCTCTTTTTCCTTCTATCTCCACAAACTTTAAATGAAGCAGCTCTCTTAGGTGTCATTAAATTTCATCATCTTTCCCATATAGAATAAAAAAAAGGAAATGGAAAATGAGGAGTAGTTATTTGTATAAGCGATGTTCAGACTAGTACGGTGTGTGAACTTCCGCCCTCAGCAATGCCAAAGGGATGAAGGTCCATTCACGAAAAAACCGCGATTCCCTTCGGAAATTTTTCATGTTGCGGGTGAAGAATTCGTCCGCAACAAAATTTTTCGGAATAAAATTCTTTACCGGGGTAAAAAATCGCGTTATAGCCATTTCGCGTAAATCGGATCGCATTGTAGCGGGAGTCGACTGTAGCTCGAATTTTTCACGAGCAACGAATTTTAGAGCCAAGTTTATCCCAAGTAATCAGTTTTTTCTAGCTAAACGAAACTGTATGTAAAATCTTTATTCTATTTAAAATTATTGTTATTTATTTCATTAACAGTAATAAGGTTATAAAGGCAAAAGATTGAAAATTAGTCATTCGAAAGTGCTAAAAATGTTAGCTACTAAACAGAAACATATGAGACATTTATAAACACTGTATTACAACAGAAGCGATTGACAAAAATTTTGCTCAGTGCTTAATGAAAATACACGAATAAGAGGAATCCTGACAAGAAAAAAAACTTTTGTTTAATCAATTGTGTTGCAAGTGATTAAGTAAGAAGTCATCAGCTAAATAAATGCTCATTTTTACAGGACCTGTTAAACCCAATTTTCCCAGATTGTTAAGTCGATTTCATGTTTAAGTAACCATCTTTTCTTTGATGTTATCAAATGTCGGGCGTCATTTGAAAAAAAATATTCGTTTAAAATATATTTTGTATATTGATTAAATCTTAATAAAATGCTTAACATGCTGTACATTTACAGCATTATTATTTTTCTTTTTGTATTAGCAAGTGAATGGTTTCATTTTAAAGGATAATTTTGGGCCGCTAAAGCATTTATTTTAAGTAGAGTAATATTAACTCATTTTTATCAAAATTTTTAAGTCCTACTTTCCATTTCATTATAAACCACATTTCTTATAATGTCATCAAATATAATGTGTCGTTCGAGTTAAAGATGTTTTAAAACATATATCGCTTGTTTATTTAATCTTAATAAAATGTCTAACTGGCTGTACATTTAATTCTTTTAAGGTTGCTTCATTTAACATTATTTGTACAAATAAGTTTGTGGATCTATTTTTCAATGTCAAGTTTAGGGCACTAAAATGACAGAGCTTATATTACACTTAATTAACTACAATGCTTATTAATGAAAATTTTATTTGGAAATCGTCTACTCTATCATCAATTTTAGTCTACCATCAGAGCTCGCACAAGCGAAAGCTATCAGATTTGCTTTAGTGCAACAGCATGCGGTCGAATTACATTGACATACATTTTGACAGTAATTCTACATGATGAGAAATCACTCATAATCACATCGCCTAATTTGCCATTATACTGCAGTGGAACAATTAATTGAGAAGCGATATCAGGGGATTAGAATCCCCTACTGTT
This sequence comes from Uloborus diversus, assembly GCF_026930045.1. Taxonomy (NCBI): domain Eukaryota; kingdom Metazoa; phylum Arthropoda; class Arachnida; order Araneae; family Uloboridae; genus Uloborus; species Uloborus diversus. The sequence goes on along the minus strand of NC_072733.1, from coordinate 35,737,345 downwards.
ATGTGATTAGCATGTTCCGTTAGCAGATTACCAAACCTAAATTCCGAGGATCGTTATCTGCAACTGGTAACGCATCCTACCTTTAATGATGTGATTACCTGTGTGTTCTATATCGTTTAAAGAAGCCTCTTTACTCCTCTTACTTTTGTTGATAACTCCAAATAAGATGAAGTTTTTGAAACTATTTTCAAACATTTGTTGGAAGGAAATATTAATATTACAAATTTTTATAGCTTTGAAGTCAGTACTTATTGACTGTAGAGATGTTGTGTATTAATTAATTATAAAGTTTTACAAGTAGAAGTAATATTTATACTGCCGATGAAAACCGTAAATAAGCAAAATAGTTATATTAAATTGCAGAAATTATTGCCTGGCATATTTTGGGTTACGATGATTCGACTTGATGCTCCAATTGAATTATTTATCTTTCGAAGTTCTCAACTTTATGCATTGATAAGAGACACCCTGTAACACCGTAAAAAGTTCGAGAAATACTTTTTCATTGCAATTTGTGCTATTATAGCTTTCATTAGTAGTGATTGTGAATTAGTAAATAATGCTCATTCAGGACTGATTTCATACATAACTCAAATAAACGTCAATTTCTTTTCAGCAGCTAGTTTCAGAAGCCATACAAAATGTTAATAGAAGCACTAAAACTTGGGTATGCTTTTATCTTCCAAATATTGAAAAAATAGTTGATAATTAATTGATTGCTGAAGATATCAATGATTCCACTAAAAGTACGTTTTTTTTTTTTTTTAATGCACAAATGAGACATAATTGTTAACTATCAAATAAAACAAGAAATAAATGTATTGAATTTGAATATGATATGTAAGCGATAAACTTCTTTCTTTCCTCCCCAAAACATTGCAGTGGGAATAGTAACCATACTCTGAAGTCCATCTGAAGAAAATTCAATTGATTACTTCAATATATTCTCGCAATAGAATCTATATGTTACACAAGGCTTTAACATATTGCTTTAAAAGACCGATATTTCAGAATTTTGACTTTCACCGGAAATATTTGGTCTTTCGTCGATGTCTATGGTTTGCTAATATTGACATTCACCGGTTAATATCGACATGCAGCAGATTCTGGACTCTCAATGTAACGTATGTACTATATACTTTTCTTCAAATATTTCCTACCTTTCCCTTAAAGTCTTACTCCCTACCTTTCGCTTAAAGTCTTACGACAGCCAGTTAGGGTAGACCGACCAGTAAATGAACACCTAGTGTTTTTGTGAAAAAAATGCGTTTGATTATTATGATTATTTTTAAATTGGCACTTAGTAACTCCCTTCTATCCATTTCCAGAAAGAAAGTGACTAGACAATGCAGTGTTTTTTCACCAATTGGGGCCTTCATTAACTGGGTCAGAGCACTTTGTTTAATTTCAACATTTTTCATTCCGAAAAGCTTTGATGCAGAACGATGAAAATTCTCTTTTTTTAAAATAACTACATAGGGGAATTTGGGGCAAAGTGAGATACTTAAGATGACTGAGTTTTTCCAGAATGAATATACTGGAAATTTGTTTTGAAAATTACAGCACATAATGAAATAAACTTGTATTTTATGATAAAACTTGCATTGAAACATTATTTTTTGTCTTTTGTAATAAATTTGCACCTTCATAAAAAAGAGGAAATTTTTCACTTTTTTTTCATGGGGCACAGTGAAAAATTAATAATTTTTCTAAAGAAATATTTTCTATTCGAATATAAAAAATATTTTTGATCAAATGAATCAGTAAAAAGAACGTGGAATCAATAAATGAAATGATAATGAAACAATAAACGAATCATTAAATAAATTACTTAATTGATACATGACGAAAAATAAATGAGTGAGAAAACGAGTGAATGAATAAGAAGCTAAGTGAATGAATGAATGAATAAGTGGATTACTAAATGAAGGAGTGTGGATGAATTACTTAATATGTGAATACATATGTCATTTAGTAAATAATTGCTTGAATAAACGAAATAATCTATTTCACTTTGTCCCATCCAATTTGCCCCGCATGTAAATAATTGATTGTACAAAAGATTTAAAATACAAATTAGCATAATATTAACTAAATAATGACAGCATCGAATATTAGAAGGTGTCAATTAATGTTCAAAATGTTAATAACAAGAACTTTATCATTTCATAATAACAAAAATAATTTTTAAAGTCGATAAATAACCTTTTGTTATTCAACTTGCAACAAATGTTATAATATGAGTGTCAATTTTCGAAAAAAAAACTTATAATGTCAGATGCTTTAATTATCGGCGGTATTTGTTTTCCTGACTGGAATAGAAAACATGTGCTACTGCGTATTTAAAATGTTACCGGAGTTGTGGAACTATAAGCACAGTAAATATTTCACTATTTCATCTTGCCCCACATTCCCTTACATCATTTAATGTGCCAAATACTAAAACTTTTAACGATGCTATGAAGTTTTAAAAATGAAAATTTGCTTAAGTGTTCATTCAATATTCGGTATATTCTAGTATTGGAAAAATGGCAGATTTCATACATTTTCATTCACACGGATATTTTTTCAGTTGTATACTAAAAAAAATATCCGTCATCCATTTTTAAAATCGAATCTGCTAACTAACTATCTCTATTTCACACCAGTATATACGTAATAGCTTGCTCAAAAAGAATATATCCCAAAATAGCCTAAATAAAACTAATCAACGTGTCGGAACAAATTTCATTTCAAATATGCTTCTTCTGAACCTACCCGATTGCTGGCCAATCGTGGTAAACAAAATCAAAGGGAGCTGTATACCACTCTTTGAGAAAAACCAATTGTTTTCTCTCGTTGCATAATTACCACAGAACAAGAACTTTGATTAAACCAACCGTAACTTAAAGTAAAGAAATCCCTTTGTCATGTAAATTACTAAAAGATTTGAATATCAGCTTACCTGATTAAAGCATTTTAGTCGCCAGTTAATTAAAAGGAAAACTTCTATTTCTGAATCAGTCACCCTGTTCATTTGGTTTTTTGTTCTTTTTCCGAACCTTATTTGAATGAAGCTCTTTTTTTTCTTTGAAAGAAATTTGAAATAGATGCTATTTTATAGTATACTAGTGTTTAAAATGAATTTAAGATTCTAGACTTTTGATTGAAAAGCAGGTTTAAAAATTCACAATGAAAGAGATTCTTAATGATTGTTTGCCAAACAATGATGAAGCTTATTACTATACTTCGCTTTCATATGAACTAATTTTCTACCGTTTATGTCAATGTTTTTTATGGCGTCCTTCGAGGTTTTATAAAATTACCTGCTTGAGAAATGTTCCTAATTCTGCATAATCACCAAAAAGATTGATGGAAAGTAACTAGGCAAAACACTGTTATCGACAGATGCAATGACAAATGTAAACGGTTAATAATATCTTACATGAAGATCCATTTGTTCAACTGTGAATATCACTAAAGATAGAGAAACTTCATTTGAAATTCTTGATAACAATATTTCCAGAACAATACCTAAACGAAAGCTGTTTTTATGTTCAAAAGCAGGGCTGTGGAGTGATTTTGGGATAGAGGAGTCGGAGTTGTAGTCGAGAGTCGAAGGTTTAAAATTTCAAGAGTCGGAGTCGGACATTTTCCCCAAAAGTCCGCAACTCTAGTAGTCCTTTCGAAGTCAGAATTCGCTACTGATTTTGGGATAAAGGAGTCGGAGTTGGAGTCAAAGGCTCTAAAATAGTTGGAGTTAGTCATTCTTCCTCCGTCTTCGCAGCCTTTTCCATCAGCAGAATGGGAAAAAAAAAATCTATATTTACTCTAAATTACCTTTGCAATTTACGATTAAGTTATGAGTTCATTTATTAACCTGCTTCGAAAAAAATGAAGAACATATTTATGTTCTCTAAAATAACATTGACCTTTTTTTAGATATATTTTTCGATATATTCTTAGAGAACTAAAATCTTTTTACTCAAAATATTACAAATTTCGTCACCGCTGTTTGCTCAAATTCAAGCCGTGACTTACCACCATTGCCAAAAATACATTTCTTATTCTGTAAACATCAGATGCTAAAAAGATTTGTTTTTCTAACACCAAATTATGTCATCAATTCTGTACAACTAAAACAATCAGACACTTTTCATTATCACTCTTAACTGAAATTGAAGCCGTCATTTCTTCTTATTGTTCTAAGAATACTTTTCTTATTCTGTAAACTCCAGTTTTAAATGATTTTTTTTCTAACACCAAATTCTGCCATCAATTCTCTATCTTTACCCAAAAGAGAATTTTTAAACGGAAACCTTCGTAACGAAACTCTGCCGACACCCTTTCATATGAATCTCTTAAAATTCGCTTTCAAGACCAATAGAAGTGTAGGTAGACAAGACCCTGTGCTCATATAAAATTAATTGCAGCAGATCCATTTTGCCGTAATACAGCTGAAATATTCATTGTAACCTTTCATACTTGGCACCAAAAAACAACGAAACTTTTGCTGGCCTAGGGGAAGTATGAGCTAAAGGTAATGAAAGAGTACACGCACAAAGTAAAGGAATCTTTTGTGCGCTCGGGTGACTCTTCGATTTGATTTTATGTTGGTTCTTTGAAAACTAATTAACTTTTCTGTAATAAGTTTTACTGTTGTGTTCATTGGAGTGTGTATAACTCTGTAGTGTTATGCATTGTTACCTCTGTCTTTTTAAAATTTAGTTCGGCGAAGATTTTGGTTAATACTAAGTTTAATGAGATGTGTTGATGCCCGTAATTAATTGATTATTCTCCGTATGATTAATCTCTCTTTTCAATAATAGATAATGAAAATGTGTTAAACGTTTGTGTATTTAAAGATTTAATTACTTTTACATTAAGTCGATGAATGTGTATGTTTTAATAATTCATATTTTCCATTTTACTTGGCCTAATGTAGCTCTGAAATTGCTTTATTTATCATCTGGTAACGGGTTTCAATTATTTCTTAAAATGTTCTTTCTTTTATTGTTAGTTATTTTTAATGATTCTTATTTAAGTACATTGCGTTCAAGTGTATCATAAATCACCTTTTGTAATATTTAAAGTTATATTACTTAAACATATTAAAAGTTTTTGTAATCTATGTTTTATAAACATAAGGGGAAAAAATATACTTCAATACTAAGTCATAAAAAAACTTAATTTGAAAATGTTGCTGCAAAAAGCGTTTCTTTATATTGATAGCAAAGCAAATACAAATTTATAAAAACGAAAGGTTTAATATAAAATGCTTCTCACACCATGTGAATACTTTGATATTAAAAAGTGACGTTGTTATGGCAATCACCGCGCAAAGTATTTCACATTAAAAATACCTCAGTACTTCTTCCTGAATTTACACTAAAAACAAAACATCAAAGTATTAGAAGCTTATTTTCTCGATTTGAAGTACTTAAGGCAGAAAGAGATAAATCATTTATTTGTTTGTCGAAACGTGCACTGTTTTTTTAGAAATCAAGTTGGATTTTATTTTCAAATAATATTCTTAACAATTCGGTACGAAATTTTGCCAAAACTGTTTTAATTTCATAAATGAATGTTTATTTTTGAGAAGAATCAGTCAAAATCATATTGGGTATAGTCGGAAGGCATGAGACGGAGGAAGAGATAGGACAGCACCGCATTTTTAAAATGTGAAAAAATATTTCTAACTTGTTAGATATTTGTAGCAGCAAGAGGTTTAGCAGCATGGGTAAAGAGTAAAACTCTTACATTTACTGGACAAGCTAGAAATATTTTTCCATATTTTATTTCTGCTGAAATGCAGTGCTGTTCGATTCCTCTCGACTCTCCTCTACCAAAGTTTGGATTTTATTAATCAGCCACGTAATAAAAATTACTTCAATGTAATTACAAGTTGTCATTCAAGTCCTAAAATCAAATATGTTTTAATGAAAAAAAAAAGCTCACTTTTCAGAGTAAATGAAATATTTTCGAGCACCCAGTTTATTTGTCCAGTTCGAATAAAATCTTTTACACATAAATAAATTGAGAAAAAAAAAATAGTTTTCTTCTAAAATACTGTTTGTTACAATAAGTTACTGCTTTATTGAAGTTGAGTAATTTTGAACATATGTATAGAACCAAAACAAATCTAATCAATACTTGCTTTGTAAGATTCTGCCCAACTTCATCATAAGGGTAAGACTATTAATGCCTTTTCTCCCCCTTGTTGGGTTCCTTTACAATCCCATTTTGCACACTACCTGTTTTTATTCGGCAACAACATTGAACAAAGAAAATATATCACATTTAAAATGTGATCTGTTTCAACAATTTAAAAATTTTAAATATTTGATTGCAGATGCGTTATTGAATTTTGAGTTTACCTAAAATAAATCTTCGATCAAGAAAAAAAGCTTACTAAACATTCGACTTTAATATACGTTACTAAAATTGATCTTGGGGAAAAAAAAAGATAGATTACTGAGCACGATTGCATAACTATTATTTAATACTGCAATAAAGTAACGATGTGCTTTGTTCGATTGGTTAATTTTTTACTCTTTACTCAACAGGGTAAATGAAGCGGTGGCTAAAAAGTTCGTAATTTTCTTTTAATTCAGAGGAAATAAAATGCTCAAGTATTTGAATGGAGAAAATTTAAAACTGCAAAAATACAAAAATAAACGTCTTATAAATGCATTTTTCTACACTTACTTTTATATTGAACATTCTAATTTTGCCTCAAAAATTGTACTCATTGTGGTGATAAAGAGTCGTTTTCTTCTACTTCATGTAATTTTTACGTAATGATTAAATAAGAATTAAAAGGAATATTACTTTTTTGTTCTTTTAACCTCATAATTTTCGTTTTTTATTGCGTTAGTTTTTTTAAGGGAAATAATTTATCATTCGCATCGAGTTTCCAAATTGCACTGAGTTATTGTCAAATTGCTATAATTAGTTTCTGAAATTTAGTTTCTGTTCAGGAGAGAGACAATAATAATAAAAGATAGCTTGTTTCAGTCTCTTGAAGTTATTTTTACTCTTTTGCAGATGAATTTTTAAATTAAAAAAATAAGCAAACGATGGTTACTTTATTTTAAGCATTTATACATTGAAGTTCTCAAGCAATATTTTAGTATAAAATTGTTTATGAGAGACGGACACAAAACTTTAAGTATCTGATGATAAACTATTTTTAGGAGTGAGTAAAATTATGCAGTAAATAATCATTCCGCATTTAAAGGAAAATTGTCATTACTAATATAATATTGTTTCATTTACATTTTTCAATCTAGTTTCAAATTCGTTTGGTATTTTTCTTCTGAAATTGTAAATGCACAATAGATATACTTTTGATTTCACTTTTGGTCACTACGCAAATTGGATTATAAATATTAGCTGCATCCATATAAAGAATATATGACATAAATTCAACCAAGATATAAGGCAGTGAAAAGCAAAGGGATGTAAGTGGACATTTTCAAGTTTTGAGTAGTCGCATTTGAAGATAAGTTCCTTGGTAAGCTTTCATAGAATTTTCTTTTCAAAATTATGCTGTACAGCATCACCTATCAGGGCTACTAGTACAATCTCTTGCCCCAAGACAGAAGAGTGGTTTCCCTACTATTTGCACTAGTTTTCCCCAAATTTTTAATTTTGCCACTTACATCCCTTTGCTTCTTACTGCCTCATATTACTTTTCAAAAGAAACTTAATTGTTTCAGGAGAAGTACACATAACGCATTTGAAAACCCTCGAGATTTTCTTTTCCCTTCTAAAGTATTTTGATGACTGAAAACATATAAAATTACGTACAAAAAAAACTTTTGACATGCTAGTAGATCATCAACAGATAATGACTATTCTAAGCTTTTTACCTCATCAACAGCTTCAGAGCATAATTTATTTTAGAGAAAATGAGGCCTGGTAGGCAATCTTCTCTTGGTTAGATAGGTATATTTTTATTCTAAAAAACCTTAATCGGAAAAGCTTTTGATACAGAGCATATGTATCAAAGGTAACCTTGAGTTAAATATTTCCAAAGCAATATTTGGAAAAAAAATGTATATTCCGAAGCGGTTTCAATAAAAATTCCAAGTCTTTAGAAAAGACGTTAAATAATGAGTTCTGCTTACCTTGCACTTTGAGTGAATAGTTCTATGTGAAACAGAGATTTTTAATGTGTAATACGATTTTGGTTAAATAAATTAAGAGAAATGTTGGAAACTATCAATTTAAAAGATTAAAATAAAACTTGTAAATATTAAAAAAAAAACCTCTTGTGTACTTCAATACATCACAAGAATCCTAAAATTTGTAACATTGCATAGTATATCACAATGCAGGAAAAGATCTTTCAACAACTTCAAAAATAACTTTTCAGACTAACTTCAGAAGGACTTAATGATGCAGTGAAATCTGTTCAATCTTGCCAACATTTTTGTAAAATAAAAAATAGAAAACTTATTTCATAACCTGGCGAAGAGAATGTAACACACTCTTGGCTTTTTTCTTCTTCTTCTTCTTTTTTTTTGGTGTGAATTATACTGGAAAAAAAGTTAAGTAGAGCATAGTTAATCGGCATGGCTCATAGTTACCATGAATGTCTCTAGTTTCATGAATTTTTGTTTTTGTTTTTTGTAATAAAAGGTAAACGTATGCTCCTGATATGTGTGAAGTTTCCAAGAAAGTTAAGGATGGTTGGTATCCTAAAACCCTAAATAAAATATTTCTTTCATTTTTATCCATTTAAAATATTCAACACAAAAGCTTTCAAGAGACATCGAATTCATAATTCTATTTAATTAAATATACTCATTTTTTAATGCTAATGGGATATGAATACATTAAAATGTTTGTACAATTTGTCTTTCAAACGTGATTTTCTCAAAACGTCAATTTAAAAAAAAGAGATATTTTTTTTTTACATAATACTTGAAAATATTTGTTAGATTTTAGTTATGCTTAATTGTGTTGAAGTGGCATTTTTGCATTAAGACTGATACTGTTTCCGTAACAGATCTTTTTATGGTCAAAAACGGCTTTTTTTCAATTTAAAAAGCAACTATTATTTCAAGTTTCATAAATTATGAAATGAACAAAATTGCCAAAATTTCACTTCAGTTGACTCTTAGATATATCTTGAAAACACTGAATATTGTAAGCTTCTATTATTAAACTTTTTGAGAAAAAAACCCCATAAATTTTGACATTACGCGAATACAGGGTTCCAACTCCCCTTAAATTTAGACAAAGTACCCAACGAATGAGTAAATATACTATATGCAAAAAACGCATTACCATCACCAATGCCAAAAATTATCGGAACATCTCGTTCTCCAAAATGAAATAGAAATAAGACATTAGAAAAAAAAATCGTGTTCCAAAGCTGAAATGAAATAATGAAACTTCCTTTACTACCTTAACAAATAAAAATACAAAAAATCCATCAAAGAGAGACGCTGGAAATACTCTATCACTGCGAATGCAATTACGACTTGCTTTCCAGGAGAGCTCAGTCGCTCTTTCTTTAATATTTTTTCCTTCCTATTTACTTATTTAACCTCTTTCTTTTAATTCTCCAAATTGAAAACCGTATCTCCCATAGGATAAGAAGAAGAGTGTTAAGTGTGTTTCAGACCACGTAAAAGTCGGTGTTTCATAAGAGAAAGAACACCTGGTATACAAGAGTGAATACATTTACATTTTAAACATAGTAGTTGTTTTCCGGAATTTCCGGAATTTCATGCATGAAGACTTTCTTTATCTGCGTTTTTAATACTTTTTTCCATGCCTACAAAGCATATTTATGCTTTCCCCCTTTTTTTCCAAACATACATTTGTTTCAAGTGTTTAGTTTGAGTTGAAGAAATTTCTTAAGTAAATACAATTCTACGACCGGAGCAAACAAGGCAATAAGTTATGCCTATCAGCATTCTTCTTCTTTTTCATTATTGGTCAGGTTTTTTATGACGCTTTCTCCATTTATTTCTCTAAGGAATAAAATAGATAAGATCTTTTAAAAATACAATTCTTCAGTTCAGAACCAGCGCCAACAAAAGAAAAGAGAAAAAAAAAACAATACAAAACAGGTAATGGTTTACAAGGCGCAGCAGTTCATGACAGATTTTGAATTCAGAAGTGATCCATTAAAAGTAAGAGCCACTACGAAAATGAATAAAAGCAACTTTAAAATGAGGGCAAAATAAAAGGATTTTGGTAATGGCAAAAATGTACAATTAATTATTTTTGTATTTTTATTTAACGAAGAACGCATTCGTTCAAATGCAAGATAAACGTTTTACACGGCCCGAGTTAAAAATAATGATGCATTTCGCGTTATGAATGGTATTTTAAAAGTAAATGCTGCTGCTTGTATAAGATGGTGCTCACATATTTTTAGATCGTTTTCTGCTTTGTAGAATTAAGATTCAGTTACTACATGTTCCGTAAATGAACTTACTTTTGTCTCATAAATTTCATCAAAGAATAAAAGGAATCAAATTCCTTAATGAGAGTATTTTTTTTTAAGTATTTCATATTAAATTCAAATATTTTAACTAATGTTTGTTTTGTGGACAAATGTTTGGTATTATTTGAAAAATATCTTAAGTAATTTGAAAAATAATTTAAGTAATACAAAAATCATATATTTAAAATTTTATATGCTGCTTGAAAATCCTATGCAAACGAATTGCAAAATTCAAAACAAAAAGAAAAATCTTATTGTTGTTGTTGACTTGCTGGACAACGAAAGACTATACTCTATTGATAAATATTAAAACGGCTTTGAAGATGTATTAAAATTAATGTGTCTTTGAGGGAGGGGGGAACACTTCCACGATAATATCTCTTTCTTTTTAGGAGAGATGGATTGCAAAACAACTCTAATATACCAAATGACAATAAAGCGTAAAATTAAGAAGAGGTTGAAGCTACAGATTAACCGCTTCATAGTCGGGGCTAAGTCAAAAGCTCAGTTGCTGCATTCAGGGCTTGCAGCTCTGTAGTCTCCAGATGCTGTTACTGATATGTTCGGTATTTTTTTATAAAGAGCTATTCTTTTAATTAAGATGCTTTTAAGGGAGAAAAAGGTTTTTTTCTTTTTTCTTTTTTTTGCAAAGATATTTCGCGTAAAATCCTCAAAGTTTTACGTGCTAAACTTTGGTAAACTTATGTGCGAGTGAGCTATCAAGAAAAAATAATTATATTTGTTTAAACAAAAAAACTTAAATTTTAATTCCTAAAAAATGATAAAGCGTAGTTAGCGGTCATGCAATTAATAACAACAGTGATCCGTTTCAACCTTAAAACAGTAAAGACCTTAGCCAATCATGTTGCGCAGCTTTCAGAGAAGCAGAATGAACTTGGCCCTTGATTGGATGTTAACCATTAGAATGCCATAAGCTTACAGATAGAGTATGGAAATTGTTCATTGCAAAAATAAATAAAAAATAAAAAAAATGTATTTTTAAACATTAATTCTGATTTTGTAGTAAGTTATCTCCCGTAAGCCAGGGCTAAGGCAGAAATACTTAAAATATACCACCAGCTCAGTTATTCCATCCGAGGACTGCAGTTTCGTGCTTTTTAGCACTCATCAGCCCGGAATAGGAATCACATGAGCTGGTGGCGAAAATCCTCTTAAGGGAGCCAAGAGAGCCAAACAAACTGGTAGCTAAGCTACCAGTGCTATGATGAGTGCTATACAGCTGATGAGTACTATACCAGTTTGTTTGGCTCTCTTGGCTCCCTTAAGAGGATTTTCGCCACCAGCTCATGTGATTCCTATTCCGGGCTGATGAGTGCTAAAAAGCACGAAACTGCAGTCCTCGGATGGAATAACTGAGCTGGTGGTATATTTTAAGTATTAATTCAGATGTCTCAATAACGTGGAAAAAATAAAATTTATAAGTTATTTTTAGCTAATAAGTTAAAAAACACATTTTGAACTTAAGACACATGTATGTCATGGTTCTTTAAAGGGTTAAGTAATGACTAACGGAATGCATTCCTTTTTTGCTAGGTGAGTGTTTTTTTTTTTTTTTTTTTTGAGGACAAATCAATATTTTGTGCATTAATACAAAGCTTATTTAAATAATTCAGTAAACTCTTACGATATATCTTTCAAATATCAGGTTTAAACAGTTTTAATATTTAACAGAAAGTTCCGAGCAAAACTAAACAAGCATACTTTCCCGTACAGCATAATCGACTTTCTAGTATCAAATAAATATTCCCTAAGTTATTTAATACTGCGAATTATATACTTATTTAAAATTGTACGCAGATTTCAAAAAAAAAAAAAAGTTATAATAATAATAATTTTCGCTAATCTAATGAAATATATACGTAAGCAATGAATGAATAAAAAAATGAAGTAGTAGCACATTTTAAACAATGCAGCTAATGTATTTTTTCCATAAAAATCTATAATAGTTTGAAAAATGAAAAAAAAGAGAGAATTTTCAGTAACAAGTTCATTCAAAAAAAAAAAACATTCAACATCCGGTCAAGGAATCATTTGCATTTTGACTTCATGTATTCAAATTCTGTTTTCCGCGACAGGACCCAATTCATTGTGTTTCTTGTTTCTACAAATGGAATCGAATGGAAAAGATCTTAGCACCCGTCATATAATGACTAGTAGTTTTCTAGATTAAGTAATACAAGGCATGCCCATTAAAAAAGAAATAGTAATCCGTACACTTATCATAAAATTATATTTACAGTGTGTACTATTATAGTATATTTACTTTTTATCAATCTTTAATGATGGGAATTAGTAATCTAGAAATTTTGTATTTAGATGAAGTTTTGTTTTAAGTTCATCTGTAAAAGTGTTTTTCCTGAAAAAAAAAAAAAAAAAAAAACTTGATTTTGTTCAAGAAAGCCCGTTTTTTAATGTTAAATCTGTTTGAGTTGAGCCGTTAATGAACGCAGAAAATCTGTAACCATATCGAAGAAATCAATAAATATAGCGGGTAGGGGGGCGCATTGAACATGGTATGTTTTATCAGGATAACGTCAAGCAAAAAACCTTAAAAAATTCTCAAGTAATGGCAGTACCATTCCTACTGTTTGCGCACACTTTTAGAGCATGGAGCCCGTTTATGTTCCTGTGGTGACAGCTTCTTTGTTTTAGCAGACGCTGATATAATTTTATCGCTGTCTTCTTCACGTAAAAATATATTTTAAACAAGCTACGAAAATAAGGTCAATTATTGAGAACCACTATATGAACATTCAAGTAAATTTATGACAACGTTTAAATTTAATAATTAAATTAAAAATTCGTTATTTTCGGAAATCATTTCTAGGGTAGATGACGAGCACTTGTGAACACAACATGAAGGGGCAATTGAGAACAGTTCCAATATACTCTCCGTAATATAAGTATTACTGTAGGCTTATTAAAAGTGCTAAAAAATTGTTAAGTTTTATAATTATTATTTTGCTACAATCAGTTTGTAAATATATTGTTAATTATTTCTACATTATTATCAATTGTTTAATTATTTATTTAATTATTTTTGTTTTTTAAATTATTTTGTTACTAAATATTTGGAAAACAATTTAGTGGCATATAATATTTACAAAGAAAAGTAAGACAAACTATTTTCCTTTAACAGAAAACTGAAGTCTTGAATAATTTTAAAATTCATCATCATATTTGTTATGAAGCTTAAACGCACTATACAAGAATAAACTTTACATTGTAAAATATTATTTGAATTGTTTAGTCTTATAAGTTTTTTCTTGTCGATCCAGTGAGTAGAACATACTACGAACAAAAATTTGACAGAGAGCAGAGTTGTATAATTCGGAAAAATAATTTTTCATATTGACAGTTACTGTATAATTTAAACTGACACAGTATCGGTTACAAGTTACAAATCCTTCAATGTTTATATAATATACGTATATGTTTACGCATGTGCCCCCTTGCACTAGTGAACAATTGAAGACATTTTTTTAAAATCAAACAAAGTAAAAATATATATATTTTTTTTTAAATTTGAAAAAAAAATCCTGAGCACAAAGAAAAGTTTATTCAATAATGGGGACACTTTTGCTGGGAGAAATCGATAGTATTTTCTGAGAAATTAAGAAATGAAAATAAAAAGTGTTTACACCTACCCCTTATGTGGCACCTTTCCCCTAATTTAGAAAATAAATTTAAAAAAATAATAAAATGTAAATATTAATCGATAATTTTCGTAATCCAAAACAAAAACAAAAAAAATCTTCTGCACATATCTTTCTGTTGAAACATAAAGAACTCCGAATTTTCCTTTATTTCCCATATCCAAAAATAGAATAAATGACAGAATAAATGAACTCAGGATGAAAGTAAAAACAAATCATATCGGCAAACATTATTTTATAGTAAAAAAAAAAACAGGACTGCGGAGTTGGAGTAGGTCATTTTCAGTTAAAGTCCGCAAGTGTACTAGTGCTTAGGGAGTTGTAGTCGGAGGCTATAAAATTCCTAGAGTCGGAGTTAGAGGCAGAATCGGTCATTTCTCCTCTGGAATTGGAGTCGGCAGGGACCTGCACAAGAAGGAAATGAAGGGACACCTGTTGTCCCGGGACCGAGCCTGAAGGAGTCCCGAAATGTTTAAAATGAAGCGTGACATGTGTAGGGATGTAGTGGTAAGCAACATGGAGAGGGCCCCGAAATTTCTGTTCACGCCCCTGGGAGTCGGGCTGATTTTAGAATAAAGGACACGGTGTCGGTCATTTTCCATCCTGGCCTGTATGAGAGTTGGTCATTACTTTAAAACCGAGAACACAGCCCTGGTAAAAACGATTGCGCTTTGAATTCAGTTTATTTTGATTCAGTTATATTTACCTCTTACACTTAAGTTCACGGAATATTGGACTTTGATTTTTACTCATTACCGTTAACGCGGGTTACTTGAGCCTTAGAGTACTTCTTTAAACAAGAAATCATAAGTTAAAAAATAAACAAATTAAAGTTAAGGAGCTTCCTCCTCGCACTCTTCTTTGAACAGTGCGGAATTTTTTCATCATTCATCTCCAAGTTTATGAATTTTTAAGTTTTACTTTTCACTTTTTTTTTTCTTTTAAGAGTTATTGCTTTTAACTCCACATAACTTCTATTTAAATAAGAAGTTTTCTAAATTAGCTGAAACTGAGAATAATATCAAACATACCTTTTTAACATTTTAATCTGATTTCTAGAAACAAAATATGCAAATATGCCTCGCTCATCTAAAGAAATAGTTACGTAAAAAATAAATAAATGAACAAATAATGTATCTGTACATTTTAAACAAAGCAAAATACAATTTGTTTCCCTTTAAAAAAAAATCTTTAATCGCTTTCATAAAAAAAATAAATAAAATAAGTTCGTTTAATTAAATGCATTACATAAATTTAAAAAAAATTGTTTGTTTTTCTTCCGTTGCCAAAAAATAATTTAAAAAATACATTAAAAAACAAAACAAAAAGTAAATAAAAATAATGTAAACTTGAAAAAATAATTTTATTAATTTAAAAAAAGGAAAAGAAATCGCCTGCGGAGCTTTTTTTGTTAAAACATAATGAACTTCAAATTTCGCTTCATTAGCCACTGCCAAAAATGGAATACATATATAAAAACTTTAGAGAAGAAGTAAAACAAATCATATCAACAATTATGATTTCACAGTAAAAACCAGGGCTGCGAATTCGGAGTCGGAGTCGATCTGATTTTGGAGTAAAAGAGTAAGATTCTGGAGCTGAAGGCCTTAAATTCAAAGAATCAGAGTCGAAGTCTGTCATTTTCCTGCAAAGTTAGTAATTCTGTCAATGTTCGCGGAATCGGAGTCGGGTTTACTTTGGGATAAAGGAATTGGAGTCGGAGTCAAAACCTTTAAAGTTCATAGAGTCATAGTCAGTCACTTTCTCTCCGTGTCTAAGTTTTTGCCAAAGCTATGGAGTCAGAGTCGGAGTCCGACTAAATTTGTGATACAGGAGTCGGAGTCGGGAGTTGGCCATCAAAAACTATTTCCAACAAATTTTTTTTAAAGCAAATCCGGCTTTAAGTTCTGGATCTATATTGACTTTTAGTTTCAATGTAGGTGCTATTGTTAAGGGCTTTGAACTGTTCAGAATTGTACGGAAAATTGTTCGAATCAAAGAGATATTATTTATACATTTTCCTCATCAACAGCTTTTTCCAACACAGTTTGTTTGAAGCAAATTCGTCTTTAAGTTTGAGATTTATATTTGCCTTGAATTTCCTCGTGGCCCTAATGTTACGTTTTTTTAAACTGTTCAAAATCGAAAAAGAAATTGGTTAAATCAAAAAGTTAAATATGGAAAAGAGGTGTCCTCGTCGAGATCTTTCAAACAAAAAAAAATTTGTTCGAATCATACTATTCAGTCAAACGTTATTGGGCAGACAGACAAATCGACGGACCGATGGACACATTTCCCCCATCTCAATAGTCTTCTTTCCAATTTTTATTTTTTCGATATTTATTTAATTATTTTATTTTTATTTTTAGCAATATTTTTCAGATGCATTAATCTTTCTTTCACGCTTTTTTCTTCTTTCTTTGACTTTTACTGGGAAAGTAGGCTAAAAAGGAAGAAATTGATTTAATTTCTAACATATTTTACATTAAAGAGGCTTATCATTCCCATTTAAATCTAAAAAAGTCACAGTACAGTTCAGCTAGGATTTTGTATTTAAGTCTCAATTTTTTTCTGCGTTATTTATAATCTTAGTGATGACGCATAAAATACATTTTACTATACAGAAGGATGAATGTTTGTCACCCAAACTAAATATTTTAAAAGGTACTGCGCATTTAAAAACGTTTTTCGAAAATAAGTACATAAGTCTGTACTTCAGAACCAGAACGACGTAAGTCATATTATGGTAATTTTACAGGAGATAGGGAAAACATTTTCTGGGGCATGTAAAGGATGGGACACGCGCTCTTTTAACCCTTGTAAAAAATTGAAAAGATTTTTTTCTTTTAAGAATTACGTTTGCATGGCTCGATGTTGAATAGGAATACAATGCACTAATTAAGGGAAAATCGCAATTTTTGGACAACGTGAGTCTGGCCCTGAGGTACAGAAATGCTAAAGCTTCCTTAAAGAGATTCTGGAATTAACACATTTTGTTCTATAGCTAAATTATTATGATGTAGGTGTTTTGCATCGTTAACTGTATTTTTATGTTATTTATGAGTTTTTCTATTTACTTCTTTTTAGTATGACTGCCAAGTCTTTAGTTTGGAGTCAATGCGTACAAAAGTTAAAGAATTTTCCCATGTTTATTCTTAATACTTGACGTGGCTAAGCAGTTTTTTTTTTTTCTAAATTTTGCATTATTCAACAAATTATTCAGGTTTTAAAAGTTGAAGAGAAACAAAGAAAAAACTATCTCCAGACTGAGTCGCTTATCATGTTATATTTTGATTCATTACTCAAACGTGGTAGCAATAAAAGATGGTGTAATTTTCAAAATCACAAACATGTCTTTGACGACTCAACATACTTGTGCAAAGGAATACTGTAAGCATTCAAAATGCTCGCTTTTCTTCCGATCGTGCTCAGCATTTCAAAATGAATCTTCATATGCGTACAAACACGTGTATGCAAACTACTTATGTACTGAATATGGAGAGAACAGGAGTTACAGTTTCAGTTACGTGCCTGTCATCACAACTTGGGAAAATGTCTTCACTATGTTTTTGGGATTGCGATTAGACTCTCTTCAAAAATTTGTTAACTTATTCTCGTGACAAATACTGTAGCAATAGAATTGCTGCAATATTTTGCAAATCAGTACTTGCGTTTCCTTACTTGCAGGGTCATGATAACTTCAATAAGCAGTAAGGACACTGCAACTGCCACCATCGTTTCTTGGTTTTCTATAATGAAGTTCGCTTCGTGAAGTAGCTAGAGAACAATCTTGTTTATCAAAATAAAATATCTTAATATTTATTTCTAGTTGGTATTAGTGGAAAATGATATACTACTACAGTTCAAGAGCTCTTTTACTGACAATTTAGCATTAGGGACATTCATATCTTTATGCGTTGCTTTTTGAGACACAAACACAGCTCGGGTAAATATGCATTTGCTTGATTATACAAACGTTATAATAAAAATAAGTTACTGTTTTTTGTGTTTGTAATATATATTATGTGTTTGTATTGAATTGCCCTAATATTTTGTTAGCTAGTTGTTTTAAACATATGAGTAACTTGAAGCAACTGCTGCCATTTTGTGAATCAGTACTTGCGTTTTAATTCTTAATCAGACATAAACAAGTAGTAAGGGTTTAGTATCTAAAACTATCGCCTTTGATTCTCGATTTTCTCTAGTAAAATTTTGCTCTTTTAAAAACTGTTAACCGATCCCGTTCATCGTGATAACATTTTCCACATATTTCCTTCTAGCTTTTATTCGGAGGAAATTATATCTATCCACTATTCGAGATTTTACAAACATTTAACATTTTTTCTGCAAAGAAATTTATCAAAATATGTTTCTTCTTGAGGCACAAACTATCCGTATTCGAAGAAATATGCCCTATCTTATTTATTTAGACAGTATAACTACAAGTAAGCCTTAGTTTTCTTGTCTACAATGTACAAAACAATTCAATTGTTTTATTTCATATATATTTTAAGCATATAAGAAACTTAAAAGAACGACAGAATCAAAATGCTTGCAACTAAAATATGATCGAATTATCCTTGTAACGAGGGGGGGAAAAAACTCAAAACTTTATATGGAATGCCAGATTAAGATAGGACCAGTGACTCTTAATTAGCATAAAACATCCAAGTCAATAAACTTTTGCAATAGGTTGATCGGGAAAACTCTAGCAGATATTTAGTTTGGGCATATGTGCAAAACACTTTATGCAGTATTATATAAAAAAAAAAAACTTGGTTTGGGAGGAGAGAATAAAGAATTAAGTAGGAGCATGAAGGCAAAGTATAAGAAAGATAAACCAAAAGAACTCAGAAACCGTTTTTTCCTATGCTAATAGGGATTTTGCAACTGTTATTAGTCAAAATTAGTTTTTTAATTCTCTTTTTAAAAGTTATTTTGCAAATTAAATACGATAGAAACAGAAAATATCCTGTTATGGAAGCAGACTGATGTATCAGATAGAACAATATAATTTTCTTTTTCTATTATATTTCATTGGCAAAATATCTTTTTAAAAGATAAATAAAAAACAAAATTCACAAAAATACTTGAATATATTAACGGCCAAACGTACTTCAAGCGCCTAGAATTTCAGGCTTCAGCGTGATAAAATTTTCTGTAAACTCAGTCTAAAGTTGGTAATTCGGCACAAAAAGCTGATCCACCATTTTGGATCACATTTTTCAAAGATCCTATAAGTTAGTTTTAAAGGAATCACCTCTATAAAATTTCAAACAAATCGGAGATCGCCGAGTGGAGACCCCTAGGTCACTTGACATGGAATGACTCACTTCTTAGTGTGTACTAATTATTTCATTAAGTTGCTGGTAGCCAATCTGGAAGTTGCGAATATGTATGTTAACTTTCGTTTTGAAAAGACGCTGTATTTTAGCATCCGTTTTTTTTTTTTTTTTTTTTTTTTTTTTTTTTTCAGTTTTACGAACAGAAGTTAAAATTTGAAGCAAATTATAAGAAGAGGCATCGAAGATTGATGAGAAATTAATAAACTACATACAAAATATTCGTCAACATTTCATTAACTACCAAAAAAAGTGATAAAAGCGATTTTAATTAGGATTTTATTTAGAAGAAGTACCAAACATTCTTGTACGATTTTTTTTTTCCAGAAACGAAGTGTCAAAGAGACTGATCAACCATCCACACATTAAGTAGTATGAATAAAAGGCTGGTAAAAAAAGTTGACAATTCTATTTATTTAATGTTTAAATAAACTTTAGAGGATTTGCTTGAAACAAAAGTTACAAAAAAAACTGTTAATTATTTTACAGCGTTTATGAATTAACATCAAACGAATAGCTAAACCTGCACAAATACTTCTGCAGCACTGTATAATAAATATCCACTATAATATTAAAATCTGTTCGCGTCCGTCTGTCTGTCTGTCTGTCTGTCTGTCTGTCTGTCTGTCTGTCTGAAGATCGATCTTCTCGAGAACCACTGCGAATCGGGAGTCAAACGAGATACCGATCAATTCGAAATTTTCCAAAGAAAACAATAGGACCAATCTCATAATTATACGACTTTAATTAGCGGAGATATTAATTAAAACGTTAATTAACATAACGCTATTCAGGAATTTTTATTTCTTTCCTGTTGCCATTTTGCATATGGGTGAGCAAATAAAATTCTAATAATTGTGTCAAAAGAGATTTTTTTGGCTGCGGTCAAAATCTTAAAACAACGTTTCCATCTAGAATTTCATTTTTAATTAGTTTAAAATTGGTTGCTCTATTCGGACATTTATCGTCTGTCCTTTCTTATTTTTTCACATTCAACGTTCTTAACTCTTTTCAGCATATGAAAAATGTTTCTTTAGTAATGTTTATTGATTGAAGTGTAAGTTTATCATTCACCGGCCTCATATTTGGGTACATTTAGGATGTGCGACTAATTATGTTTATTTTGTTGGACTTTTTCCCGTCACATGGGTGAGTTTTCGAATTGTAATAAATCTCTTTTTCCTTCCTGTTTCGATTTTTGCAATACAGTTTGTATCGTTAAAAGAACACGTTAAATTAAGATTGTTTGGATTTCTTTAAGTGAAACAGAGTTGAACAAAAAAGATTGTTTTTAAGGATTTTAACTAAAGCTTAATTGGAATCTGATGGCTTGATATTAAATTAATGCTTATTGGTATTTAATAAGTCTTGGTGCTTCAGTTTCTCGTAATCAACAAAAAAGTGTGTGTCATTTTATGTAAAAAGCTGATTGTAATTGTACATAAATATTTCAGATATATTCTATCAGATTTAATTCAGTTTAAAGTGAGCACATATTATAGTTGAGAATGCATATATTTTCATCTTTTGTGCTAATTGAAAATACTCATAACTTGTATTATTGATAAATATGATTAACGTTAAAGAGGTTTTTGATAAAAATATGCTCTACTGGTGTTTTGCAAACCTTGCATTACGCGTAATTATTTACTCCTTAGCGCTTTAGAAACTGATGTCAGAATAATACAAAAACATCAATTGAACAGCTCTTTCATTTTTTAAGTAGCCCGTGCAACGCCGGGCACGCAGGCTAGTGTTCCAATAAAATACGAAAAAGTGAGTCAAAAGTTAAATATATATACATGAACAGTCTGTTTGAGACATAAGCATTGCTTTGCTATTTACAAAACACACTTGCAGAGATATTTACACCATACTAATTATCTACATTACCGGCAGTTTTAGTCAAAAATGATATTTAACACAAGCTTAAGCTATATAAATTAAATTTACAGGATATGATTTGATCCCAAAATGTTTATCTATAATATCCAGTATCTCTAATCACCAGAACTTAATATGCTTAATCGTGTACAGTAGTAGTGTGTTAAAGGAAAAGTAAAAATTCCCGTTACATATACATTAGTGAACCATACAATGGCTCTTTGAAAGTACAAAATATCAATTCACCAAGTGATAAAATTTCAATAATCCTTACACTAAAAGTGCCTGCATTTTTAAAAATATTTCCCCCCTTTTCTTTTTCTTTTTCTTTTTTCTTTTCGTGTGAATTTTGAATTTACTGCACATTGTTTTTCAACTATAGAGATTTTCTCGGCACTCCAAACATCGCCTCGCCTCATCCTACGCATCTCAGGGTTCCGTAGCACCCACTTTGGGAACATTTGGCCTATGATGCACATTAAGACGGAGCATATAAACCTTTTTTTTTTCTTTTTAAGTTCGGAAAAGTTGGGTACTGGCGGGTATGTTATGTGTAGGGATTGCAATAACCGGACCAAAAACTCAATACCGGTATTCGGTATTTTTAAAACGTGATACCGGGATACCGGGAATAATATCGGGATTTGAAATTTCTCAAAAATGCTTGAAAACGTATTGTTTTGTTGCCAAATTTCATAGTTTTGTACAAAAATTGTATTATTTTTGAAAACGTATTGTGGACACACATAAAAAAAGTAACAAATATCGTAGTAAAAATTCAATAATAGTAAAAAAACATAATGCATTCTATTGAATTGTCTCTGAGCCTGGAACTCATCTAGTGCTCAACTTTCCAACAGTTAAAAATTTTCTTTCTGAATTCACTCAGGTCGGTGGTACTCTTAATAATGCGCGACACACCTCCTCTTACTGTCTAGATGTCCTTCATCTTCAAATAATTCGGTCTCTTGCATGTTATTTTTTAAAAAATCCTTCCGTGGGTGTTTTTCTTTTGTATTGTGTGTATCATTACATTATAATTTTTTAGATTTATAGCTAGCTGTAATTTTTTTCCGAGAGACGATGCTTTTCCGATATTAACATCATTTTCTCTTGAGAAGGAGAGATTTGTGTTTGATTTTTGTCACTAGCCCTTTGGTTTGAAATTTACGATAAACTTGACTAAGTTTGACTAAGTTATTTCTCTTATTCATTTTCGCGTTCTTTTGAAATTGATTTTGAATTATGCAAATATCTGAAAATATATTTCAAATGATTATGTTTAACCTCTATACAAATTTTCAAGGCAGTATACAGGTTTTAAATATTATCTTGCCAAGTATAATGCGAGACATGACAGCAAACCAATACCGGTGACAACAAATTACCATTTGTTTGACAAACAAGAAAAAGTTTTTTGCCGAAATTCAGTACAGTTGAGAAAAAATATTTAAAGAAAATTCATTAAGTATTACTACAATTGATGGCTGGAATAAATTATTCATAGAACAAATACATTCGAAATTCCACTCGAAATTAACTTTCGCAAAAGGGAAAGTGAAAGATCAGGGAAACAGAAAAAATAAAAACATGGTGCACAAAAATGCGATTCTTCTCACCATCTAGTAATGAAAATATCATTTTGCAATCTTTCCTCGACTTTTGTTTTATGATATTCTATTCGTGCTTTTGAAGCAAGTTTTGTGCAAATTTTAACATCAATAGATTGATTTTGGTTCTGTACCATAGAAAAAGAAATAAACATTTAAAATATAAGTAGATATTTAAAAAGTTAAATTGCAAATTCTCCATTTAAAACTATTTAGTATTTTTAACCGACTTCAAAAAGGAGGCGGTTATCAGTTCATACCGTATGTATGTTTTTTTTTTTTTGTCCACTCATAGCGTCTCACCTAGAGAACCGATTTGGATGATTCTTTTTTTTAATGGATAGAGGATGGCTCAACTTAGGTCCCATTACTTTGTTTGACCATATTTGTTCTTTAGAAAAAAAGTTATGCGCAAAAAACAGTAAATTTCCCTATTAAATGATTAAAATGTTATTGTAGCAAAGTTCGCACTTTCATCCGTGGATAACGGTGGCTCAGTGGTAGAATTCTCGTCTCCCACACGAGCGACCCGGGTTCAACTCCCGACTAGGACAAAGTGAATTTTACTAAAATTTCGTTTCTACTGTTTCTCGTATTTTCTCGAATGTTCTATTAATTTCTGTATCTTTCCAAGTCTGGAAAGTTCCAGCACTTTTTCAAGTTGTATATAAGGAGATGTAACGTTCATTCGTGGTTCTGAATAAAGATCTCGAGTTGAGACTAACGAGTATTCGCTTCATTTGGCTTTCACATTGTCTTCGCTATCTTCATCTACGCGACAATATGAGACTCATTGTTATTAAAGTTTGGTGCCATATAACTGTAATAGTAATTGTAATGATAATTTTGAATAAAGGCTTTTCTAAAGCAATACAGTGATATAGAGCCGCACTTCTTACTAGGTAACTTCTTACTTTTACTGAAATATCTACATTTACACTAAAAAGAATGAAATAAAAAAATTTTGAAAAAAAAAATAGAACCGATTTCAAAATTGCTCTAAAAAGTGAAAAATAATTTTATTCTTTAAACACCATCGATAATACTTTTAAACATAATTTTTGAAGTTGGAGCAAAAACAAAAAGTAAAACCCATTGTAACCATGCTTCGTTCATATTTTTATCAAAAAATCATCCAAACTTAGGAAGGAAACATTTATATCGTTACTCAAATATGCTGTCATCAATGCGTAATGCATGTGGTAGTGACGAACTGGACCTGGTTAAATTTATACTTGTAGTTGAGTTATGGCTGTGAATGATTTTATCGATCGTTTTTGCCCCGACTTCAAAAATTATGTTTAAAAGTATTATCGATGGTGTTTAAAGAATAAAATTATTTTTCACTTTTTAGAGTAATTTTGAAATCGGTTCTTTTTTTTTTTTTTTTTTTCAAAATTTTTTTATTAATCTATCATTCATATTTGAAGCGCCATTAGTTTTTGAATTTAGTTGAATTTTTTTTTAAAAAACACTATATTTACTTGACAGCAGTATTTTAAAATGTTATGATGGGAGTTTTATGGGAGCTGCACAGCTGTTTTCTGCCGTGGGCATTTAAAGGGCAGTAAAAGCAAATTTTTCAATTTTTTTTTTTTTTTTTTTTTGCATTTCTGCCATTTATTGTATGTCAGTTTTATTATATAACCTTGCTTATTTGGTTTCCACTGAAAAAAAAAGCGCGAAAGAAAAAATGTCTAATTCTCCGTTTCGCAATTATTAGTGTTGAATCCAAAACGCATTTCTTCAAATATATCGAAACTTTTTTTCTGCAGATAATGCCGTTTACCTGCACACGGGAGTGTAATAGCTTATTTTAAAGGTAATTGTGTGCAAGTTGAACATGCGTCGCCTGCCGCAACTTTTATTTTCGGGGCAGAACGTGCAACGCCGAGCAACTCAGCTGGTAAAATATGGTTTTATAAAATTAACAAAAACGAGCTGATTTGTGCATCACATGACTTCCTTTTACTCCAGTTTGTCATTTTCCCATTATTAATAAATTTTAATGTGATTGAATAGATTACTCTCTAAATATAACCAACAGTGGCCAAATTGAAACCAGATTTTAAGTTTTGTCGCCAAGTTGGCGACAAAACTTGGTGACTAAAAGACTGGCAATATATTGCCAAGTGTCCACCAAATTGTAACAATACTTGAGTTCACATCGAAATTAACAATGATTCCCCTCAAAAAATGGGAAAAGACCCCTTTGGAAACATCCGAATGCAACCAAAAGGGAAGGTGCACAACTAGACCCCACTAAGAGTCTACGTACCAAATTTCAACTTTCTAGAACTTACCGTTCTTGAATTATGCGACATACATACGCACATACATACGTACATACAGACGTCACGAGAAAATTCGTTGTAATTAACTCGAGAATCATCATTATGGATATTTCGCGTGCCTATACGTTCTTAGGTACTTATCCACGGGGGGGGTCGAGTCGAGACAAAAACTCAACATTCATTCAGGTGTGAGCAAAATGGAAATTAAGGTCGATTTTTAAGTGAAAATTTTTTCTCAAATACAATACTTCCTTTTTTTTGTAAAAGGAAGTAAAAATAGCTACCATACAATTCTACAATCTTACTAATATGTTTGTGTTGTGATAAAGATGCAATAGCAATTTTGTAAATTTTAGTAGGATAAGGTTTTGATATCTCATTTTTTCTGTTCCAACGGTAAGCTCAAAGGTTTCCCAAAGCATAAAAATTTGAATACCCCTGCTCCAAACAACATCTTTACTAAAACAAAATTTATAAAACGTGACATTCAGTTTCTTAAACCTTAATTATTTTTGGATGAAATATTACCAGCAAATAATATATGCAAGGGCCAAAAATGAAATTCGGTATTTAATTCAAAAATGCAAGCGCATTCCCTTACATATTATATGCAAAACGATGCATTTATAGCTACACTTTAACGTTTCTCAATTTTGATGAATTGTTACTAGTGTCTGATTGATGTATAGAAATTAACATTTAAATTAAGAAAGAGCAGAACGCTTGAGAACGGTTCGTTATTGATGGCTTCTCATTTCCTAGAAGCTTCTCTTATTATTGCTTATCCTGGAATTTAAATAAAGCTAGGCAACATATTTTTCCGAGATACCCAGATCTCGGCTATCTATCAAGTTTCTAACGGTTAACCATGCCGTACAGTATTCGTAATTTCTGAGCTAGCTACCTTTCTAAGTTCGGCCGAAAAATTAAGAATACGAATTTCCAGTGTTTGGAAGTCGAGCACTAGTTGGGAGCATTAGTTATTTACATGATAAAGAGACTTTGACGTTATTATTCTTAAGGTTCTTAAAATTTTTCTTCGGCATAAAGAAGTATTTACTTTGTAAGGGGTTATTCAAAAGTTTAAGCTCTCTTTTCGATAGTGCTTTTACTTTAAGTTTTGAATTTTTGCTTAAAATAGACTCTAAGTCTTTATAAAAATATTTAATGTGAGATATCGCCTTTATTTTTTTAAATTTATTTAAAAAGTAATTTGCCTAATAATCAATACTTTTTTTCGAAGAGTTGACTGAAGTACGAAGAAAAGAATATTTTAAGTGTTCACTTTAAGTTAAATATATGAAACAACTCCAACTTGAAGTTTGAAAGGTTTTGAATTTCACATAAAATCGTATGCGGTATCTAGTGAAAGAAATAATTATACATTTTTTCTCAATTTGATCTTCTATTTAAATATTAAGTTTATATGCATTCTTAGTTTTATCTAGAAGAGAGTGAAGTCAATTTAAAAAGTTGTGTGCATTGAAATCTTGAAATTCTGAAAAACACAATGTTTGCTGGATATAGTCATCGGGAAAAAAGACAAAACTCTTAATATCTCTCAGATAGTATACGTCCTCGAAATAAAAGTAAGAGGTGAATAGGCACAAGTTCTTCTTCTAGAATATTTAAATAAGGATTTTTTAATATGAATTATTCAAGTTTAGAGCGGATTCGACATTTTTCGGACTTAATCATGTTTAATATTAGTTTAAAGAGCGCTAAAAAAAGAAGAGAACAGCAGAACATTTTTCTCTCTGTCAAAAAGCGTTTGCGCTGCAACTGTCTAAGTATATTTCATAGTTTAAGTTTTCAAAGTTCAAAGTTCAAGTATAATTTTGGTATTCTCAAATTTTTGTAACTCAAAAACTAAGACCTTTTTCTTTTCAGATTTCACACTAGGTGTACGATATGTAAATAAAGTTTCTTATAACTAGAATCTTAAAGGCTCCAAAAAATCTTTTTTTTTTTTGGTTAAGTTCATAGGGAATAATCCTAATACGTACGGCAATATATGCCGAACAAAAATTAAAAAGATGCCATCATTATTCACATCTATAAATTTTATCCAGAGAGCTTGTGGAAACCCCGTTTCAGTAACGGAAACTTGGCGAATATGTTTGTTTCTTTTTCATGTAAATTCAAAAAAAAACAGGCAGATTTTATGTATTTATTATCTTTAGATGCCTTATGAAACTCCTTTGCGTACAGTTCAGTATAGTTCAAAAAGCGTTTTTTCCATTCATCCATTATATATTTCTGTGAGTTACGGAGCTGTTCAAAAAAGGTGGAAATAATCGGCATGCATTAGTTTTTCCCCCTGACTCATAAGTTGCGATGATCAAAGGGTTTTTTCTTCAGTACATCCACCTCAATGAGTTCTGACACTTTATTTATTTTCTTGTAACATCTTCATTTCGCGTTGTTGAATACGAATTTCATCGTTTAAGTAAACTTTGTCGCAAATAGCAATTTTCCCTGTGCAAAGTCATATAAATCTCAAACGAAAAGAAATGTACAAAATTCTTCTGATTTTCATTTGACATGGCAACAAGAATCGTGCAGGAAAAACATACGATATGTATACAAAACATTAGTTAATGTAAAATAACTGCTTTCATAAAGCAATAGTTGCATTATTTAGACCGTAAATTTGAACTAAGTTTCCTTTCTTAGTGAATCAATCTGCTACCTATAACTATGTGTCTCCGTATAATTTTCCCTAATGCTTTTAACCATGTAAAAACTCTGACAGTGGAAGTTTTTGACTTTGAGAAACATATCTTAGTATTTGTTTCTTTAACTATTTTTTTTTTCATTCTGCACATTTCTAACTGAATTGATATGTTTTTTTTTTCATGATTACTTTGTAAAAACGGTAAAACTTTTAAGGTATATTAATTTATTAGCATTCTCCTAGTTTGGTACTTGGAGAAAATAAAGATTCCGGAAATATGTCTAAAATTAATGAAGAACTTGAATTTCACGACACATGAATACATCAGCTGCATAACTTAGAAATATGAAACAAGAAAAAATATTTTTTTCAATGAAATATTGCTAAAAAAAAGCAATATTTCAAAACCTGACTCCAATCTTTGATTGCAAAAATTTTCAATTTTTAGATAAAAATTCAGTTGATTTCTTACTTCATTACAATGTCAAAAATCTCCGTTTAGTAACTTTACGGAACTTTGATAAGGAACTTTTAGGGTAATTTAAAAAGTCACCAAACATGGACTCATCATTATAGAAAATTTTAGGTTGTTCGACTTGGTAGCAAATATGTTTTCTGGAAACTATGTTATTTTTGGAAAAATGGTATTTTTTTTAATAATTCATGAAAAATTCCAGCAGAGTGACATGAAGTAATGCACTTTGGGGAAATCACTATTTACAAACAAGTAGAGATGTTTAGTAGTAAGTTACCGCCAATAAGCCAGGGCTAAGGCAGAACTACATGCAATATTCCAGACAGCCCTGTTATTGCATTCAGATAGTGCCTGCAGTTCCGTTGTTATTAGAGCTTATCTGTCTGGATTAGTGAATAACCGAGCTGGAGGCAAACGTCATCTCATTGAAGCCGAGAGAGCCAACAAAAGTAAGTAAATGTATATCACCGGCTAATGTCCGCAGCATGGTGCGGTTCGACTTGTGAATTGAAGGCAAAGCTTTTTTTTATTTAAATTACCGGCCTATATACCGGAACGGTCTGTCTGGTAGATTGCATGTAGAGAGGTTTGTCAAATGATTCATCAGGCGTCAAACGATTCATCATCAAATGATTCATCAATGCATCAACATTCTTCAATTCATCAGACGAAAATGTAGAACCTAAGAACTTTCTAAATTGATTAATAAATTTAGAGAAAGCCGCAAACTTTCTGATGCACCGTTACATTACTGCATAGCAAACATTTTCATCGTGGTAACTAACGCACCACAGGACTTTCGAAAAAACGGATTTTTTCAGCACGTACTCCGCATTTACTGGATGAATATTTGATGCCGTTGGGTTGCGATACCAAACCTTCCGATTCCGAGCCTTTCCATTCGGTTGTTCCCGTCCTGCGACAAATTAATTCATCAAAAATGAGTTTTAAGAGCTGTATTCGTTTAACTACTGCGACGGCAATTACTACAGATAAAACTTTGAAACTAGGTTACTGTCTTGCAATTGTCAGATTCTTTTACAGTTGAATCTTTGGTACTGTAAATGCTATCAGCATTTGTCTTCGGTGGAACTCACTGTTTCACTTCCGTATAAATCTCCTGATAACTGATTAAGTTTATCCACATATGCTATAGCAAACTGCTGTTGAATCACACATTCTACTAAATATTTTACAGTATACTCTCAAAGATATCACTCTTACATTCGAGAATTTTTAATCTTAAGATAAATTTCGCCTTTTTTTTTCTCGCTTGGACAAAAACTAATTCTAACCTTATGAAATTTACATTAAAAGGAAAAAAGTAAAGTTTAACAGAAATATTTCCCACGATGCAACTTCGTGAAACACGACAAAAATTTCGAAAAATGTGAGCCCGCTTTTCTGCCTATGCTCAAAGACGTTTATTTGTTACTTTCATCTCATTGTTGTCCATGTCTTTCGCCCTTATGAAAATCCAAACTCAGTGTCACGCAAGCTCTTCACTAGCTGTACAGTTTCTGTGAGACTGCTACCCTTGATAAAGAAGCCAATATTCATACCTGTCTGTTACTCCCATAAATCAATCTACTCATTCACGTCAAGAATGAATGATAAGTTTTCGAAGGCCTCTTATTTGTCTGCTAAATCTGCTTACGACACTTGTTTCATTTTATGGAATGTTCATAATATCACATATTCATCGTAAATGAGTATTGGAAACCTTTTTCTTCAGGAAGAAATATAAATATCATTTCATGACCTCGATAAAGCCTGTTAAAGCAAAGAAGTTTTGGAATTATAGTAAAATTGTTTTAAGTGAGAATGTTCCTATTCTAAGCACTCAAGCATGACAATACTAAGTAAAGTAGAACATTTTATTGGAATTGGAATGTTCATACCAGTATTTTACTCCCATATTTCATTCACGCCAAGAATGAGTGATTAGTTTTCAATAGTCTCTTTTTTTTTTTACTAGTTCTGCTTTCAACACTTAGTTACATTGTATTTTACACTTATGTTTTATTTTATGGAATATTCAGGATGTAAAATGTTTACCTTAAAATATTATTGGAAGCCTTCTTATCCCGGAAGAAATATGAATCTCGTTGCATAACCTCAAAAAATCTGGTAATGCAAAAAAAAAGAACTTGGAATCAATGCTAAAGGTATTTGAAGAGAGAATGTTAGTGGTCTTAACACTCGAGGGCGTTAAGCATTAGAGAAAGCGAAGCATTTGATTGGAAGCCAATGCGCTCACTTAAAAATCTACTTTTGATTAGAAAAATAAAACTTTTTTGCATAAATGGTTTTAAATGATCTCTTATTAAACCACTTTCAAACCATTTGAATCAAAATTACCATATTGTATAAATACGTTTTAAGCAAATAAAGTGAGTTTGAACAATTACCATGCAGGGATTTTTTTTTTCTTTTCAATTTTGAATCACTATACATTACTTGCGGAATTTTTTTTTTCTTATAATCCATAAAAATGAGTATAAGTGGCGATTAATCAATTTTATAATGCCAGAATTGCACAACCATAAGCAAAACGCTTCTATTTTATCCTCAACATTTAATGGTGCAGTAAATGCAAGTGCAAGGAATATGAGATAATTTTAAGTCTATTATCTAAGCATTACTCTTTAGCTAAGATATTCTTTAGCATTAGCTTCTAGACATCTTTAGTTGAAATAAATAACGCGATTAAGTTATGCATAACGAAAATAAAACCTATTAACAAAAACCTAGCAATGCATGTAAGATTATTGGGTTTTTGTACTTGAGAAGTCTTATGTCATTTATTTTTCACAGCTTCACTTGTTGAAATATAACTTTTGCGTTAATCCGTAAAAACATAATAATTAAATCAACATTTTATACAAGTAATTTAAATATCAAATACTACAGTACATTGAAAGATTATGTTTCGTTTTTGAAAGCAGCTAATGAGTAGATCAGTGTTTTATCACACATATTGAAAAAAAAAATGTATATTGCAGAATTATTTTAAGATTGCACCTTCCGATAACCTTGCAACTTATGTTCTAAAACATTAGATTATTCATTAATCTTGACTTATGGTCATCATTATACTATGTTTCACTCATTTATTTAACAGAAAATGTGAATATGCGGGAAAAAAAATCTCCAAAACCTCTGACTGACTTCAGTTTTGTGGTTCAAAGCAATGCAATTAATTCGATACGGCTTATGACAAACCTGAGAGAATGTTCAATTTCCATCTGATGTTTCCAAACCACTCCTCCATTTCACATACATGACATCAGCCTCTATTGAGTAATTTTATCCTCCGTATCATTTTCGTCCCCTGATTACGATCTTCTTTCCCTCCAGACATTCGAATGGTCCTTCCTCTAACGAGATCTGGAAGTAGAAGAAGCGTAATATTAGATACTCATCAGTTTTTTCTTTCTGATGAGAAGCAGATATAAAGTAATAACATATTCTTTTCTTGTTAATAAATAAACACCTTTATAAGCATTCATTACCAAATTGTGACAGTTCTTTTAGTTTATCATAATAAATATTTTTTTAATTATTATTTTTATTTTTTATTTTACTGCATTTTTGTTTAATGACATTTTTCAATAACAAAATATTCCTTGTTCACAGAAAGCTTTCCAGCTTCTGGGATATTTCTAAAACGTAATCTTGAAAAAAACCACTTTTAAATCTTAGTATTTTAAAATAAATAACATAACAGATGAGGCAATCGTAAAAGATTTAATTACACACTATATCACCAAAAGTATTGGACACTTTCAAAAATTCATTTCAAAAGATTTCTCGAGAAATAAAAGACCAATTGCTTTGTAACTTTTGTCACATAAATTGTTCTAGCTGTCATTTTCCATTGTAAATTATATCACCCTTGCGTTTCGGGGACCAGCAACAAATTAATAAAAATTTTTTTTTTTTTGATCATCGTTCATTGTAAATAGCTGAGAATTAGCAGAACATTTCAGAAATTGGGAACCTTACTATGTACAATCATGTTACGTACTTTCGAGATAATATCCCTGATATTCATGAAGATATAAGCATTTCTTTCAGAGCTACGATTTTTATTTGAAGGTGTTTGGCTCATAACGTATAAGTTTTTGATCAAAGCTTACCAAACTTTCGGAAAACTTGACAGCACACAAGAGAAGTATTATATTAAAATTTGAATTATAAATGTTGAAAATTTGATTAAATATGAACGTTTAAAGCAATTAATTTTTCTCTGCGCATGGGGGAAAGATAGCAATTAATAACTTTTATAATCTGAACCCCAACTAGATTATCCAACTCATAGTAAAATTTTATTAGCATTTTATGCTCAATTAAGCTCCACTAGAAGTGAATCTCAGCTATTACATTCATTTTTTTTACCACTACACGAAACTGCTCCAAGTTTGGCCATCCCAAAAAATAGAGCGTACAGCTTTGAAAATATTCTATTGGATCTGTGTAAGACTCAAAACATTACTTAGTTTGCCTATTCATGAAAATCAACTACAGTCAAACCCGCTTAATGGAATAGCCAATTTTCAACAACATACATTATTCCAATCAGCGGGATATTCCATTCATTAAACGGGATTAAAATAATAGACAAGAACGTTTGGTACATTGAAAATGTATTACCTTAACCGGGATATTCCTTTAACCAAAATTTTAATAAGCGGGCTTGACTGTACAGTGCTACTATGCTTTGATATCTGTTCTATTTCCAGCATGAGTCTCGCAATCGTTATCTATTGATTTAACACGTAATTTCTCATTTGCATATTTCTACAGCTGCTGTGTATAATAATTTGCCCATCGAATGTATTAGGTGATTTGAAGATCTATTGGAACAGTTCTAAGACATCGAGCTATATAACTATTTAAGATGTTAATTAGAGGGCGTGGAAGTACCATTGTTGATTTCTACTTATAGATCGTAAAGACAATCCTCCTCTTTTGAAAACGCGATCGAATGTTTTCCTCCATAATCTTAGGAGGACAAATTAAAACAGAAAAATTATTTTGATACTGGTGCCATGGGAAGATCAGAATCTATGTCTAAAAAGTATGAAGCATTTCGTAAGAATAAAGTCTACGACCGGCACATGTGAACAAGGTATGTTTCAATAGGAAAACTTCAAGTCAAAAATCGAAAAATATTCTCAACTAATGCAGTATCAGTCCTATCTTTCGGCCACATGTTTAGATCATTGACCAATTTTATGTTTCTGTGGTGGCATCTCCTTTGTTTTAGCAGGTGCTGTATAGAATTTCATCACCGTCTTCTTCACGTGAAGAAAAAGTATTTTAAATTAACTAATATAAAAACTTTATTTTTTTTAACCATTATGTAAACATTGAAGTAAATTTATGACATTATTTAAAAGTTTTTCTTACATTTCTTTATTTTTTTCGAATTATTTCTAAAGTATATGATGAGGCACTTGTGAACACATCATCTAGGGGCACATGTTAACAGTTCCCATATCCTCACCTCGTAATCGTATTATTATTATCATGGAATATTATTATCTTATATATATATATATATATATATATATATATATATATAGTCTTCTTTCGCTTCGAAAGTGAATCGACACATAGCTTACGACGATTATAAAGTGTGAAATGAAAGGCATGCTTGTGTGGACTGCCTTTAATTAAAAAATTTACTATTTCCTTTGTATCAAAAGATGGCAAAAACAGAATTTCTATCAGTAAGTTTCAAAGAGATTTTAAAATATACTTCAAGCAGCTAAAATAATCTTCAGAGAAATCTAGAGTTGCGCTGCATGAGTATTGTACGTGTGGAAGATTATTGTCAGGTCTAACGTAATCCAAACAACATTATGCTATGAAAACTTTCCAGTAGTAATTTTTTTTCATCATTTAATGTCGATAAAAAGCAAAATAATGCCATTAGAGATTTTTGCACAATTCTTTTCCAAAGTAAACAATTTTTAGCGATTAACTATTGATACAAATCAATTTTTATCTTCTGACAGTCCAGTATTAATTATTTTGGAAATGTTTTGGGATTTCTTAAGCTTAAAAGGGATTTAAAGCAATAGAAAACTTGTATTTTCTGCAAAACACACTTTATTTTTTCATTTCAAAACAACAAAAAACGCCCTTCTACTTTTTTCAACAGAGCAGGAGTATGATTTAAATATGCTACAAAAAAAAAGATGCAAATCATAGTAGGTACTCTGGAGATATGACTTACTTAATCTCCCACATGAAAAAGCATAAAAAATGACTTTAGAAAAAGAGTGGCAAAACCAGGGTATTCACAGAATACTTTCTGTCGTTCACGCTGAAAGTGAAAAGTACGTAGGTCAGTCAGAAAGTTAGTTGCACTGCTCCGTAAATATGTTCCGTCTGAGACAACTTTGATGGAACTTTGTGGCAACACTTCAGACATGTAAATTTATAGTGTGACGTAGCGGCTTCCCCAAGGCAAATTTAGTTTTTCTGATAATCAGTTGCAAACATGTCTCAACAGCTGCAAGTAGCGTCCAAATGGGAAATGCGTGCAGTGATTCGATTTTGTGGGCAAAAAAATGCAACTGCACTGAAATTTAAGGGCAGTAGCATGAAGTGTACGGTGAAAATGCAATATCATGTTAAGCTATCATGAAATGGTGCAACATGTTTGAGAATGGAGGCACAGATATTGACGACACTGAGCGCGTAGGGAGACCAAGTTTAGGTGGGAAGTGTGGGATCACCCTCCCTAACCGTCTAAAACCAACGATTGCTAAAACTTTCATCCTGACTTCCATGTTTTTCGGTTCCATGAAACAAGAACTCTCAAAGTGACGATACCATTTGGATGCTAAAGTGAAAGCTGAAACTCAACAATGGTTATCGGACAATGGACGGGATTTCTGCGTTAAAAAGTAGATTTTTAATGGAACTTTAGGATAACAATAAAGTTATTGTAAAATGTCAATCTTTTTTTTTTTTCTTGAGCAGTGCAACTAACTTTCTGACTGACCCTCGTATTATATTGAAATTGGTACCAAATTCAGCTTAATTGGTAAAGAAATTAGAGAGATTTTCTAAATTCATGCCAAAACGGTGACTTTGAAAAATGATCAAAAATCAAATTTTTGAGAAAATTCTCCAAAGCTTTTTTTATTCAGAAAACTAAAAAAAAATTTTTTTTGAGTTTATCTCATAGATATCTATTCGTTAAAAAAAACGGAGAAAATCGGAGACATGACGGCACGGCCAACTATTTAATTTAGGCGATTTGACGTGGAATGATCCAGCAAAGTTTTTGGCAATTAAATAATTCGAGTGTTGTGCTTCATAAAACAGAAAAAAAATGTAAACATCAGAAAAGAATTATCCAATCCAGAAAAAAAATATCGTTGTACTTTTCAGTTTTTCAAACATTTTGTAAGCTTTTTTTTTTTTTTTAAATAGTGTGAATAAACGTACTTTATTTCAAACAAAAATAAAAACTTCCTAATAAAAACACGAATGCGATCCTATAGCTTTCTGGCAAAAAATATATATAAAAGTAATTCTCGGATGTATATCAACACAAGTAAATAATATTCAATGTGGGGCACATTACCCTGTCGAGTCATCAGTGGGGCAAATAATCTGTAATCAGGTGGGGCATATAACCTTTTTGTCAAGGTTAATCGCTTCACCACCTCTTGCTCAAACATCACTCCAATTTTGCTGTAATCAACGGTAAGAGCCTTCTTTATGATGTTCTCTTACTGTATAAACAGATAATTTAACAGAATATTTGAACGCTAGTAACTTTAAGAAAAATTCTTAAAAGTACTAACTTAGATCAAGCGTTAAAAAGTGTGGTTCTTATTTTTCACTTTGCTATAACGCTGTAATTACCCCTAAAAATTCACTAAAAATGACTGTATTGTAATCATAAAACTTCTTTATACACAAATACTCTTAAAAATTTCAACACGGGCGGATTCTATTTCTGAAATCGTGAAATGCATTTACTGGAGCGACTTATCTGACGGGGTATAATACCCCAACTTACTCTATAATTGAATTAATTTTTTAAAAATGTAACTTTTCATCACCAGAAAAAATAATAATAATTTTCCGTACAGAAGGAGCATTAACCTTAAATTTAATTTATGAAAGCTATTAATTAATAAATATCGATAATAAAAATTACCCTTCCGGCATTGGATTTAATAATTTACGAAGGAAAAATGAAGCTCCTATTCTAGCAACTTTAATTTTTTTTTTTTTACATACTTCCCACATAAACATCCATTATTGTCCAAAATATTAACCACCGACTTTAAATGCTAACATTTTGATTAAATATCATATCTTTTATTGTACCCGAAGGCAAGGAAGAGTATCCAGCACCAAATGTGAGAATAGCGAAGCTAATATGTACTTTAGGAGTTTGCGCATTATAGCATAATAGGAAAGCTAACATTCACTTCCAAACTTAATAGATTTATTATTTTGAAAGGAAAAAAATGAATTTTGCATTGCACGTTTTGTTTAAAAAAAAAGAAACACTGAATATGATTTAATCATCAACACAAGTGGAATTCGTGGCTTTAACATGAGGCCATGAGTTCAAGAAAACTTTTCGAGCGAAACTTTGCTTATTTGTTTAATTCATTTCTGTGGCTATTTATCATCAGTTTTAAAAATAAAAAAAAAAGTTTTATGGGGGAAAAAGAGAAGCCGTTTTTAATTTTTAGTCTATTTTATAGCTTAATGAAAACAAAATCTGTTAAAAATTCAAACACTTCACCATTTAATTCAAAGTACATTATCTGAACTGCATGAAAATTACAATTTATTACAATTTCATAAGAACCAGTTGTTGTTTCAGAGTCTATGAAAATACGTTCCAGTCAAACAAATGTGGCAAACATATAGTGAACGTCGTTAGTTTGAATAATTCTTCCCACTGTGTAATTGACTGTAACGTATGAGGAGAGAATAAAGGATGTTTAAAAATGGAAAGCAACACGACCATAGAAGTAGAGCAGAAACATAGCGACTGATCCGATGTTGAAAAAATAAAACTAGTCGACAAAATCTGTGCTTTTACGTAAGGACTTTTTTTTTTTTGTTTTTTGTTTTTTGCATATTGCAAATTATTGAAAGTAATATTAAAATTTTTATTTTATGATTGAAACTCTTACGTTCGTAGATCATTAGACTCTGTCATTTTCAATCCATGCTTTTTCTCGTAATCTGTCTCCAAACTTTTTACATCATTCGTTCTCAATCAATTTACTTGCTCCTGGTTCTGGATATGTTATCTTGGACGTTCCACTTTGATGACTGAAAAATAAAGGGTATTTTAAACCTCTCACTCCTAAATATGCATATGTTTTTAAAAAGCACCTTGCAATAAGAGAAGCGGATTACGGAAATTTCCTAACTGGAACACCTTTTTAAATTCAGGTAAATGGGGGCTTTTAATCAAATTACAAAAATCTGAAATTTTGAACCGAAGTATATTCGTGAAATATTTTCCACGGGTTTAAAATATACGTTGATTGCAGTACATATCGTCGCGCGTCGCCTCAGAGCAACGGTAGGATATCTTAGTGTTATTCCTGGGATTACATATCTTACTGTTGCTCTGAGGCGACGATATACAAATTTACAAGTATAAAGGACTCCCAAACACATTTAAATTTCAATAAATACAAAAAAAAAATGTTTTAGTTTAATTAAAATTTAATTATCTCCGGAACGGAATCCTATCAAGTTTAAGCTAGTTTATTTTATTCATTGTACTAAAAACAAATTAAATACGTATGAAAATGACAAATTTTGAAAAATGAACTCACGAGACCAATGATATGCTTTTTTTTAATATCTCTCTCTTTTTCAGTTCACTCCGGCTACCACAACGTCTTATGAGAAATAATGCTTCAAAAACCTGAACACTGGTTTCCAAGCCAAGAGCGTAAACAAATAATAACTATTTATTTAAAGATGACAAATTTCGCTTACCTTCGATATCCAGAAATCAGAAAACCAGAAGATTAATTAAATCACTAAAAAAAATAGGGCAATATTTAATCTTTGGAGCTTTTGGGAACAATTTGAGACGCGGAAAATGTGATGTACTGCATACCATAGATGCGGTTTCGCTAAAGCTGTGCGTTAGAGCAAATTGATGTACAATCGAGAAGTAGTTAGCATCTCAGATGAGCCATGGTGATCAAACAAGATTATCCCAAATGACAGTTCAGAGAATGTTGCTACTAATGGGGCTCCGAACCATACGCCTAATTTGCTCACCAGTACTAACAAAAATAATTCATAGGAACCAAGACGTGATAAAATCAAGGGACATGGACATCTTATCAGTGCAAACGTGTGGTTTTCTCTGACGACTTTTTTTGAGCAATCAAGATTGCTTATTGTTCTCATTTGACTGTTTTGAATTCCTATGATTTTATTTTCCTACCACCTCCCTCTGCCAGCACCACCGTCGCGTCGACCGGCCTCACGATGCTGCTCCTCTTGCGAAAACCGTCTCCAGGTTGCGTCCATATCTACACGCACACACGCCTACACACACTCATGCCTGCACACAGACACAAACACATATGCCTACATACACACACACACGCGCGTACACATACAGCACTGCATACACAACACGCATACACATGCATACATACACGCACACATGCATACATACACACACACACGCACTCACACACATGCGCCTACACAAACACACACGCGTATTCATACACACACGTTCGTGATTGCGAAAAACATAATTTGAATTCAAGATGCCAAAAATTCAAATTAATATATATATATATATATATATATATATATATAGAGAGAGAGAGAGAGAGAGAGAGAGAGAGAGAGAGATACAGTGGCTCCCAAAAGTGTTCGTAGTAGCGGTAAATTGGTTTGAAATGTCTCTAAATTAGTTAACTTATTCCATTCTATAGTAAAGTGCTTGATAAAATGCTTTAAAGAAAATATTTGGACCGAAAACGGTCTTGATAAAGGGTATTTTTAGAAGGATTTTAACAGTTGCTTGGGATAAGAAGCGGACATTTTGTCAGTAACCCAAACAAGATACACAAAACTTTACTAATGGATACATTGGAAAATTGCAAATAAATGGCAACGGTTAAAGAAAAATGACGAATAAAAAGCAGAAAGTAAAAAGGTTCGAAATGAATGTATTGTACTGCACTGAGAAAAAGAAGATTCGGAGATTAAAAGAGAGTTAAAAATTTGAAGATGAATGTATTTTTTTAAAGGTGATTTTATCACAAGTGCATTAATATAATGCTCTAAACTGATTACCGTTCAAAATAACGGTCGTTCATTTTTTAAGTGAACGAACGGATCCGTTCATTTTAAGGATTCGTTCTTTTTGACCCGCGCGTTCATGAACGACACATCTCTAATGGAAAAGTCTTCATGATTCAGGAAGCAGCCATATACTTGAATAGAAAACAAAAAAAAAATGGTTTTTTTTTTTCATGGCAGTGAATTAAATAATGAATAATTAATTATGAATTTTGAATAATTAACTATGATTATTATCTAGTATTAAATGTGTTTAAAAGACTACATAAAATGTTCCATGTTATTAAACATGTCTTAATTATTAAGAACCATGCATATGTTGTACTTTGGAACGTGTCTTAAGGTAAAAAATGTTTGACTGTCCCAAGGTACAATCACCACGTGGTTTAAGAAAAAACAAACTGGAGGTCAATCTAGATGTATTATCTTTATTTTCTCATAACCAAAATACTTAAAGTACTTCCCTTTTTTAACAAAATAAAATTCAGTTGATTAGTTTTACAAATACAACGACAGAAAAAGAAATAAAAATAAAGTATTTACTTTGGAGCCATAAATTTTTCTTTCTCTCACAAAATCATCAATTTTATTCATTTGATTCTAATTTTTACTATGTTACCATTTAGTGGTGAAGGTTTCTATTAGAGATTACAAAAACATTGCTGCTAGGAATCGATTCTTGGAAGTTAGCAGTGTCTCAAGGTACACACGTCCCAAGGTACAACACGCTCCCTTACCTGTTTGAAATTGTGGTATAAGTGTGGTAAGAGGAGTGAAAAAAACATTGTTTTTTAATTTTTAACATTTTCATTTGGTACTCCTAACAATAAAATCGTTATCAATGTTCTGTAATCGTAGTCAATTATGTTTTTTACCTCTCCATTACGATTGAAATTGTATTCTCACTTTTTTCTATCTTTGTGACATTAATCTCTAAGTTTTAGTGCAAAAGTTTTTTCTTCAAATATATCAATGAATCTTAGTTTCTCTTTTAGCCTTAAATTCGATTTTTCTTGGATAAAATTTCGACTTTTTATGGCAATAAATTACATAACTTGAATGATGCGATACACTGACACTCTCGCAACACCGTTCTTAATATGATAAGAGATCGCTTTGGAAAAGTGGCAACGTGAATTAATATCTTTTTAAAAAATTACGGACGTCACATAGAGCGAACGTACTTCTTTTACACGCTTTAGGAACAATTAAAAGTATTTTGAGGCTATGTCTCGTCATTTCGTTTAACTATCCTACAACAAGCGTTATTCCTAGCTGATAGTGACCTTTTTTTTTTTCAATTACTATCTGAAAATAGAATTTTTCGACATCATGTAACCAAAGACCCTTGATAATACCAACTATTAATTTTGGTTATATTTTTCTCCTCATATTATTCAAGTCATTTAATAAAATTTAAATAAAGCCTTTTGTGCAAAGTTCACGACTTGTGCTCCTTTTGTCGACTTATAAATGACTTAGATATAGCAAAATACTTTGAGCTCTTATATTTAACAATGTTACTTAATTTCTTGTTATAGGTAACAATGGAAGCTCTTACCATTAAATAGCAGCACGATCTTACTAGCATGATAATGTCGAAAATCGTAAGCAATGTAATTACAACGCTCTTGCAATGAAGATTTTTTTTTCAAAAATTGGCAGATGAAAGGGTGAGACAACATTAAATAAAGCGACTGGTGTAGGTAAGGATTTCGCTCAACTAACAATATAACCACAAATCTCTTCCCCAAAAGTAGGGATACCCGTGAAATTGCTGCATGCTGCTTTGAAGCTCTCACTAAGGTATATTAATAAGGGCAAACAAAGCACCTTCTCCAAGTTCAGCTTCCTTCACAGAACTTAATGAGATTTATGGTAATGAAATCCCTCAAGAGCCCCACCATCATATTCAAATCGATCGATAGACGCTTAATTCTGAACCACTTTGTTGGTACAGATTATGGTGGGAAAATCAACGGCCCAAGTCAGTTTGAGCGAGTGCTTTATGATTGTGTGTACAAAGATCGCGATGAAAGTAGATGTCTGGAAATGATAGGTACTTAAAATATTTGAGTTGCATAATTCAGTTATTTCTGGATGATGTAAATTTATACCCGTTTCATTTATGGGTGCTATTAAGTTATCTAAATGTTTAACTGTTTTAACGATTGGAGAGATTAATCGTTCTGTGTTGTTCCTGTGTCGGGAGATCTGATTACGGAGAGAACGCTTTCTTTCAGAATCATCGCTTAATATCACATTTCTGAATTTCCAGTGTTCGGTAGGATCATGAAAGTCTTTGAATGATGATATTTTTAATGAAAATACTTTCTCTCTTATGTTTTTGTTCTATTTAACTAATTCGAGTTCTTAAAGAGAGTAAAATATTTTGACCTTTTTCTCAAGGAAATTCTGAAAAGAATTATAAACATTTTTCAAATTTTAATTTAATTTTAATCAAATTTTTAAAACGGAGACCTGTTCATTTTTCACAAAAATGTCGTATAATGACATAACTTTTTTAAATTTAATGTTAATAATTTATCTTATTTATGTTAAAGTCAAGATAACTGATACGCATTTGTTGATATCATTATCGTAATTAGAATCTCTTAATCTATTTTCCACGGAATTTCTGTAAAAACGATAAAACTGCTTCAGATTTTTAAAAAGTACATTAAAAAAATCTTAAAAAATCAAATTCTTTATTTTTACAAAAACATTCTTTTTTGGGGAACGAGAACAACAACTTTCCAAAGCTCATTAAAAATCAGCTATCCAAGCCCAATAACACATTTCTGAATTTTCGTGCTCGATTGATCGTAAAGATATTTGAACGTCACTTTTTTTAATGTCAATGCTTTCTTTTATTGTTTGTTGCAGTTATAATAACTAATGCGCGTATGTTGAATTCCTCATATGAGTAAAATTGTGGAATCTTTCTTTAGAGGATTTTAGCAAGAATGACAAAATTGCTTGCATTTTTTGAAAATTATGTTGCTTACAAAAAAAAAACATCGACTTGTTTATTTTTACCAAAACATTCTTTATATGGAAAAGAATCACCATAACATTTGAGTTTTTTTTTTTTTTTTTTTTTTTTTTTTTTTTTTTGAATCTTGGAAATTTTTTTCAACTCAAAATATTTTTTACAAAAATAAATGATTCAAATTTTGACAATCGCAACAGACTGCTTGAAATCTCCAAATTTTAAAGAAATTATAAAATATTTAGTGAAAGGTAACTCATTTTAAAACCGCATTTTTTCCATCGATTTTTACATATCCATGTTTTTCCATGTACTTAAATTCAAACTAAAAGTTATTTTTCAAATATTTATTAATAAATCATTTCATTTGAACATATTAAATTTTCATTTGAAACATTGCAAAAACAGATTTTTAATGATTCTCGGTCTCTCCTAGTCGGGACCAATCACTCACGGGATGTCTACACTGCCATAAATGTTCTGTTGATAAAATTGTCTTCTGATTCTAATTACTCACACTGGGGAATCAAGATGGTGATTGAGTTCTCTGGTCATTTTTGCTGATATTGTTCGCTTTTTAGACATTACAATCCTCTTCAATGGCGTCGGTTTCTTTTACTTAAGCTTCTCTTTCCGTCCACTATTTTGCTTTGCCGAGCTTGTCTTACCGCGCTGCATGTATGCTGTCATGACTTTAGATACTGTACCTCTAGAAACACCAAAGAGCTGAGATGTTTCAGTTACACTTGCTTCAGCTAGACGCACTCCAACAATTTGGTCTCTTTTAAGTGGTCTGATATTTCACGCGCTTGAAAAAATCCAAGACGTCCAGAACTTCAGTTAATCCAGAATATACTACCAGAATATGTACAATGCTATTAAAAAAAGAAAAAAAAACAGATTTCTAGATTTATTTTTTATTACGTACGAAGCACGTTCAAAAATTTCACTCTTTTTCACAGGTGTTTCCATTATTTTGATAACTACCTGTAGTATGTTCAATGTGTCTTCAAATGTAGCTGAGATATACAAGTATTCTGAAGTCATGTATGACACAGAATGATAATCCTGGCTTTTATTGCCAAAACTTGTATGTTTATCAATATTTGTAACTGCGGAAATTGATTCAACGTTACAGCACTATAGACGCTTTGAAAATTCCATGAAATTTGGAAGTGTCAATACTTATCTTTGTTTTTAATTTCTCTTTTTAACCTCTATGTAGCTTCAGCTAGGAATTAACTTTTAGCTGGGCAAAGTTCTTATTCCACTAGCAGAATTAGCAATTTACGTAATATTACATAGCTCTATGTTGATGAATTAATTGAATTATTCTTCACTTAATATTTAAAGAATATATGAGACTCTGACATGATAAACATTGACAGGACAGGCAGGGGAAATGTTTAATCAAGAAAAACAAAAGTTGGAAAGAAATTTAAATCATGAATTGAGGCCATAAAATAAGCCATTTTACTTTATATTTTAATAAAAGCTTCTCATGTTTTAACAATATTTCATTATTCTTTGAAGCTGTCTGCATCTTTTATTCAATCTTTAGAAACGAACACATTTAAGTAATAATTAAAGTGGAAGGTGGAAGCTGATGATCATACGGTGCTTATTATGAAATTGAGATCATCATGCAGATGATGTAACATCAAATTTACACATCAATGCGTTACACTACATGTTACATGAAATGTAGATAGTATTATTTTATTTACACTTTCCTTAAAATAACACTATATCAATAATCATTTCCAAAGGCTAACAAAAGACATAT
Organism: Uloborus diversus; assembly: GCF_026930045.1. Classification (NCBI taxonomy): domain Eukaryota; kingdom Metazoa; phylum Arthropoda; class Arachnida; order Araneae; family Uloboridae; genus Uloborus; species Uloborus diversus. The sequence continues at coordinate 35,692,815 of NC_072733.1, read as the reverse complement.
AACCCCTTTAATTATAGGTTTTGGCGGCAAAGCTAAAAATCCGACATTCTAACAAAAAATAAAACTCTTAATATGCAAGATTCTGCTTCAAAAAAATAGATGATCCCATAGTCGAGAGTGGATTAAACCAACTTGATGAAGACACATTTACCGAAAAGATTTAATTTCTTAATGCCTGTTTTGTATGTTTAAAGGAAGAGACGGATGCATTTACATGCAAAAAGTATGGACAAAAAATTCAAACCTTCATTGGCCATTTTACGTCATTATTATAGAATCCTTATAGAACATTTTTTTTCACTTTGCCATAATAGCCATTGTCCCTCTATGCAATGCCTAAGAATTGTATACAGTGGCTATGGAAAGTATATATGTAATAATTTTCATCTTCCATACTTTGCTCAAAAACGTCTGGCAACAATACTTAGGCATTCTACAGAATGCTGGCGTTTCATACTTTGCCGGAAACATAAACATTAATAAGAACAAATAATTTTCAGCACCACTATCAAGGCCTGATTATTGAACAGGCCAACTAGGCCGTGGCATTTTACCCCCACTCTTTCGGGGCCCCCCAAATAGCTAACATTGTAAAGTTTGACTAACAGGATCCCTTAAAAGGGGTTTGGCCTAGGGTCTTCCAATATGTTAATCGGCCTCTGACGGCTACAAGGGTATTTGGTTAATATTCATTATTATAAAAGCCTTACAGGACCTTTTTTTTCACTTTGCCTTAATAGCAATTGCCACTCTATTAAATACCTGGAAATTGTACACAATTTCTAAGGAAAGTATGTCATGATTTTCATATTCCATACTGTACTAGACATTCTACGGAAAGCCGACGTTTCATACTTTGCCGAAAAAATTAACATTAAAAAGAACAAATAACTTTAAACACCACTACAAGCATTTGGTTAGTATTCTAAAAAAAGCACTTTTAACGACTCCAATTATATCTCACACTCCTTCCAAAACCTGAACATCAAAACACGTTCAAAATCAAATTGCTTGGATCGCAAATACAGCTTTTACGTAGATTGAGAACTAGCAGCAAATTATACACAAACTGCATTACAGAGCATACACCAGCAACTACGACGAGCGAAGAATTATTTCTGTACCATGCAGAATTTTTCTAAAGCGTCAAGAATCTAGTTTAAAAATATAAACGACTCGAAGTTAAAGCCATTAGTCCAAGTGACATGTCAATTCGATTTCGCTTTAGAAGAGCTAGTATGTCCTCAAGAAAGTGGAAGTTTATCCTTCACTTTTCCGAATGCGAGTTTTATAATGATTCTATTTCTTTCGTTTTATATTAGATGCATTTTATTCTGATCATTTTAAAATGCATCGAAATTGTTATATTTGATTCTTTCTCAATTTATAGATATTTTTTGTTTGTAACGATTGTTCTTTAATGTAAATCCGTAGCGTCAGTTACTAGTTTTTTTCCCCCATCCGATGGAGTTCCAGGCGATTTATAAGAAAATAACCATTAATGGATTATTTTAATATAGAGAGCTTAGTAGCTTTCCAGCATACATTAGCTATTCATGCAAGAAATTATAAATTGAGATCTCAATTATCTCTTTTTAAAACCGGATGAAATAAAAAACATATGCAAATGTGTTGCTGTGACTTGAAATGTTCTCGATCTGCGTAAATTTAAATTTGAAATTCCCAACTAGTGTTGCTTTAATACGGGAAAAAATCCTATTTTTGGAAATAGCATTGCTGAAAGAAATTCTTGGTAAGAAAACCTCGTGTTTATTTTGTTTAATAGAAATTGTTCAATGAATAAGATTTTTTTTTTCATGTTTCGTATTGATAGAAAGCTTTGCGCTACGTTTTTATTTTATTTCCTTTGATTCTTTATATAAATGCATTTTTATCGACATTTTCTGACATTAAATTATCTGTGCTTTGCATTTAATATTGACACACGTTTTTGTCTAGGTTTTCATTTTATGTCGTGTTTATGAAAATTAATGATTTTTATAGGTTTTGTGCTTTTAATAACTTTTTAAATATAAACTGATTAATTTAGTATGTTATGTGGAATAGATTGAAGAACTGCGAAATGAATTTTAACCTTTTAAAACTATTAAACTGTTCGGAAAATGTCGGAAAATGCATTAGGAGTTTTAGGCACTTAAAACTAAAATCCAGTTTTAAGGTAGTTTTTAAGATGGAACAGTTTTCTGCAGTGAAAAAATGTAAGTATGATGATTGGAGGTTTTGATCTTTTAATAACTTTCTGAATATAAACTGATTAATATAATAGCATGCTATGCAGACAAGATTGAAGAACTGCCAGTTGAATTTTAACCTTTGAAACTTATTAAACTGTTCGAAAAATGTCGGAAAGTGTATTAGGAGTTTTAGGTACTAAAAATCAAAATCCAGTTTTGTGGTAGTTTTTAAGGTGGAACAGTGTTCTATAGTGAAAAAAATGAACGTCTGATTAATAGAAAAATCTTTTTTTTTTTTTTTTTTTTTTTTTTTTTTTTTGTTCCAATAAGACTGCATAGTGATCCCTAGTATTTTGAAGACCTAGTGCGTACGTTCGATATAGTATTCATTCTTTCATGATCTACCATTAGGGCAAGAATGCCAATGACGCAGAGAATTTTGACAAACAGTTTCCCACCAGAAGATGGACATATTTAAACAGACATTATTAGGGGTTTGAGGTAAGGAGATTAACCTAATAATTTCGTTCATAATTTCTAATGCAATCCCAAAGAATTTTCGAAGTAACTAGGAACTGAGAAGCCTTAATTAAATTTGAAATTTCTTCAAGAACTAACATATGCTTTGTACTATGATTTCTCGGAAGAATGTTACTAAAATATAAACGAAAAGCTATGTGAAATTTAAAGTCACTATTTAAAGAGCTCTTTTACGTATTTTACCAGTACAAATGATAATATTAAAAACCCAACCTTTCAACTAATCAAGGTGTGATAATATTCCTTGATATATTCAGATGAGTGAAATTTTTCTTTGGAGGAGTGAGAAATAATTTACTCAACTCCATAACTTCATATAAAAAACTAACTTTCTGTAGATGAAAGAAGAAAAAGAAAAGATCAGCACCATTTTTATTCTAAGCATTTAGAGTTTTGGGATATTGTATTTTAGAAAAATAGCAAACACTTTAATATAATAGTTTAAAACTCCAAATAAGTTTTTGTATATTTTCCAACATGCTTAATTTTTATTTAAATCATAAGGCATGGACGAATGTTTGACTTATTTTTTGAGACGTATTTTCGGTGTTCGATGCACGAACTGTGCTTATAAAGGCGTTAAAACTAATTTTGATTCTCAGTAAAATCAGCAGCTTTAACCAGAAAATAAATTGAAAAAGAGAATTTCAACTATTTGCATAAGAAAAGAAAATTAATAGCGTAAAAACCGATTCTTTGTTTAAACATGATTTTCTTTAGAATTAGTGGAAGAATATTAATCGAGAGCTACTGTAAAGCAAGTAAAAAGTAGGGTCGACGACTCTGTAGTCTGTGTTTATTATTTTAGATTAATATTCTTGCCGTTTTTCTTAAAAATTAAGTAAGTTTGGTAATATTTAAAATTAGTTTGTAGCATGCGTGTATGCACCTTGAAGTGACTTTTCGAAAATTCGATTTCATTGTTTTTCTGTTCCAATTTTAAGATCATTTTACTGAGCAAATTATCATAATATGGACGAGCAAAATACCATGACGTGAACGAGAAAACTACCGTAACATGAGCGAGCAGATTAACGTAGCAAATCGGTAAGAAATTCATCATTCATTATTTGTAAATGACCTTTTAATTTTCTACTACGGGCAAAGCCGTGTGGGTACCCCTAGTAATCAAATAAAGCTAGAAACCTTTTTCGGTGTCATCAATAATTTTTAAAAAATCAAAAATGATCATTCAAAGCAATTTTTCAGACAGTGGTGCCACGATCAAAAGTTTTAGAACGGCGCTCTTTCAACTCGGCGATTGAGAATAGTGATTGACACATATTATACATTACTTGTTCTGAAGAAAACTTCAAACACAATTTTGAAGTTGTTCGCTGTCCAGTCTATACGAGAGCTTTTATTATTTAATTAAATTAATAAGTTTTAGTTCATTGTAAATACGCAACTCTAAGTTACACTAAGTAATGGCTTTTCTCAAAGATCGGTTTCAGATTCAAATGAAAATAAAAGGAAACCGACTTCCAACTCTGAAAACTACCTTAAAAACTCAAATAAGAACATGATTATACATCGATTTTAACTCGAATTGAAAAAGCTGGATTCTTCACACTACTCAGGATCGGTATCCGGAGTGCATTCGGTCGTTAACGCATTCCCTTTCGATTCCAAAGATTTCCAATTCAAATTGGAATTGCTACTGCATCTCGATGGACTTTCAGGAAGAGAACTCTACGTTTAGTGAGTCATGGATCATTGGTTAAGACTGTCAGAGCTCTTTGCTTAAATGGAGACGAACATTCCTTTACAAATGGATAGCAGTAAAACCAGATTCTTTAACTTCTGTCAATAAAATGTTCAAATTGAAATACAATACCAGTACGTTATGTTAATCAATTTATGATTTGGTGTTTAATTGGGAAATTTTCTTTAGAATACAATGAATAATGTTTATAAATTCTAGCATAAATTAGTCACCAAAATAGCTAAATTTGCTCGAGTACCATACGTCCCGAATTTTCTGGGACACTCCCACATTTTCAGGTCTTGTCCAGATTTTTATAACTTATCTTTAGGTAAATAATTTCAGAGATGTGTCTCAAATTTCCCAAACGAGTAGTAAAACTGACTTGAGATGAAAATAATGCTAAGAGAGAGAGGAACACAGAGTATTTCTTATTAAGGACAGTTTTTGGGTCACTCCAGGGAAAAACAAACATTTTCTCCTGCACTTGAAAACTCATATGCATCATTACAAACAATAATGTAAAAGGTAAATAAACAAGCTTTTGTTGCATTAGAAATCTCCAACTTGTGTGTGTTGGGTTTCTTAAGCAAAACCATTTTTGTTCATTACCATTCAACATTATACTTTTTAATGAAATATATGAGGGTACAACATGATGTTTTTTTCCTAGAGTGCCTAAATACAATCTAATGAAAATTGCAGTTTTTTTATGAAGATCAAATGAGAAAAACACGGATTAAAAATATAAAACGCCTCATCAAAATAATTTAGAAGGTCCGAAAATTTATTATTTTATTTAGAAATGAACACTTTCAATTTATATTTTCTGTATTTATTTAAATGTATATTTATTCATATATTATCATTGCTGTTATTACATGAATCAACGTCAAATCTAATATATAATTGAAAGCAATAGGTAAGCATTAAAAACTGGAACCTAACAAGCAATCTCAGCAGTCACATGATTAACTAAGTCATTGTAAGATCTTTGACGATCCAAAATGCTATCCGCTTGTGACATGTTACACCTGTAAAAGGAAATATCCAACGTTTTGTAACTCAAAATAAGATTAATGCAAACACGTGTTTTGGGGTTTCAAAGAACAACGTTTTTCAATGTGAATGAAAAATAAGTGATAAATTTAAGATACAAATAAAAGACTATTCAATAATACTGCCGTGTGCAGGTAAACGGCAGTATCTACAGAAATGAGTTTCTGAGATATTTGAAGAAACGCGTTTTTGATTTCCCACAAATATCAAATTTGATTTTAGGCTATTCTATATGTTTATATCGAAGTATTTTTTGGGCAGTTTGTTTCAATTTGATTTTGCAATCAAAATTTTAATTAAAGCAGACACTGCCGTTTACCTGCACTTCGCAGTAGTAATTTTCATGCACTTTTACTGGTAATCAGCAGTAACTGCACAATGCACTATTGAATGACCAATAATTACAAATTCAACATAATACGGAGTAGATAGGTCATTACGAAGTATATTTATTGCAATGTGAATAATATATTTTACTTTAAAAATAAATAATACCGTGTATACACTTGACATCAATTTAATATCAATAAATGAAATGTAATTTGAAAATAAAATAAAAAGGCATATGTTTTGATTGCTTACGGCATTGTCGAAAACTCCTTAATGTTCATACGTTGTCACTTGGCAACTGGAAAAATTTTTAGGCGTTTTTAAAACTACGACAAATCGCTTAATGTTCTGCACTTTGCAAAAAGCAATAAATATCCATGAAAATTTAGGCGAAAGAAATGCTTCGTGTGCTGATAATGGCTCTCATCGAACTACTAAAAGTGCAGCAGCTTAGTATGTATAAAAAATTGTGAAAAATATCGTCTGCGACAGAACAAAACAAATGGAACAGAATCGTTCTGTTGGTACACGTTTATTTATCGTCTGCCAAGCATTACCGGTGTTTACTCGTATGTTATCTTCTATAACTGTACATTAGCAAAAAATAATTTTGTTTTATTGTTTTTAGAACACGGATATGAAGAATCAAAGTTTTTTTTTTTTTTTTTTTTTAATGTTTGAGGGCTGTGAAATTACAAAACGTTTTCATCGACTTTATTTGAAATAAAGTATGATTATTTTTCCCCAAGTATCTCCCCCTTTTAAGTATCTCTTTCGCTCAAGGACGAGAGACGGTAATTCCCAAATTTTGCCGAAAGACGACTTGGCACGCATACCTACATCTAATGAGAAGCGACTAGGAATCATTTTAAAAAATGCAATATTTTCTCTAAATTTGCCTAATCAAGGAAATTTTTGAGAGGTCACACAATGACCTCCCATCGGGGCGTTACTGCTTGCCCTTAGTTGAGCTAAAAAGAAATCGCGAAAACCGTTTATGCGTCTTGGTTCAAGTTTTGGCGGCGATTCATTTATGTTCCATTCTCCAGACAATGGTTATGGGCAGGTATAGAGCAGTAAGTACATACTGCTGATTAACTGCATAATGTAGCGATAATATCAGTTATTGCTAATCACCACTGATAAAAAAAAATGCTTTTATTTAGCGCTAACCAAATAAACATGTTTGCACCATAAAACTGAAGAAGCATAGATTAGAAAAATTCCAAAAAAAGAAAAAAGAAAAGAAAAGAAAAGAAAATGGAAAAAATTGCAGTTACTGCCATTTACCCTCCGACGGCAGAACGATCATGGGCGAAAAATTTCATGAAAATCAAAAAATTTGCAGTTACTGCCGTTTGCCTGCTCATGGGAGAAAGTTTTCGTTCTTCCGTGTGCAGGTAAAGAGCAGTAAGTGCATTCTGCCAATTACCTGCAAAATGTTGCGACAAAAGCAGTTACTGCCGTTTACCAGACCACGGGAGAAAGTTTTCGTTTTTCCGTGGGCAGGTAAAGAGCAGTATGTACATACTGCCGACTTCCCGCAAAATGTTGCTAAAAAGCAGTTACTGCTAATTACCACTGATAAAAAATGCTTTTTTTTCTGCGAAAGCCAAATAAAAGTGTTTGTACCATAAAACTATAGTAATAAAGATTTCAAAAATGCAAAAAAATGAAAATCGAAAAATCTGCAGTTACTGCCGTTTACCTGCACACGGCAGAATAGTGACACATTTGCTCTGAGAAATCGATAACTTTTTTTTTTCCACAAGTATAGAAAAAATAAGTGGTCACATGTGCCCGCTTTCACCTGTACTTAAGTTATAATATGTTTTATTCTTATTGAGCAGTACATTAAAAAGTTGAACATTTGCCTATAATATTTATAGGAAATGTCCATTCGTATAAATATTTTATCTAACCACGAAAACAAATTACTGATTCAGTACTTAATGTTGCCGCTTTCTAGTTGATGAAATTATTACTGTTTTTCTCATTTCGCAGCCGTAAAAGAGTATTTTTTAATATAAATTTGACATCCTCAATAACATCATTGACTTAATTAGTTTCGAGATAATGGTAAGAATCAAATACTTTAAACATATCAAATTAAATATCATTACATGTTACGGTTCTTACTTGTGAAAATTTCCAATTAATTTTTTTCTTTCCTCAGTAAAAAACTCGCTTCTTCTTCAACAATATTTTTTTTGGAGATTAACTGTCTAAAAGTGACTTTTTTTTAATGAGTTTGGAAGTCACATGTGACTGACAAAAAAACACTCCATCTCGAAAATAATGAAAGGAGTTGTGCATCGGATTAAATTTTTCTGATTAAAGCTTAAAAACCTTAACGCATCAGGGGAGTAATAAATGCCTTTCAAAATTTAATTTTAAGTTATTGAGTAAATATGTGCTATTGTGGTTCTCCTTAATTGATACTATAATTTCAGAAGAAGAAAAATCTGATAAAGAGATAATCTTTTCGAGCATTTAACGAAAAATAAATTGTGCCTTTAACTTTAAATTGTATATCTTTACTAATAATAAAGCTGAAAGTCTCTCTGTCCGGAGGATGTCTGTGACGCGCATAGCCCCTAGACCGTTCGGCCGATTTTCATGAAATTTGGCACAAAGTTAGTTTGTAGCATGGGGGTGTGCACCTCGAAGCGATTTTTCGAAAATTCGATGCGGTTCTTTTTCTATTACAATTTTAAGAACAAAAATATTATAATATGGACGAGTAATTTACGAAATTATCATAACATGGAACCCGTAACATGGGCACAAGCCAATTGGCCGGATACGAACTTATCGTAACGTAGAACCGTAACATGGGTACAAGCCAATTGGCGAGAAAAATCACCATACATTTGTAAATATACAGGCGAACCAAAATACCTTTTAATTTTTCTATTACGGGCAAAGCCGTGCGGGTACCACTAGTTTTCAATAAAAGTAGCAGTTTTTATTATAAATATAAGTACACTTATAAAAAACGAATATTCAAAAGTTAAGTATTCTGTAGAAGAAGAAGTTTTTATCCCGTAAAAATGCAAACAGTTTTAAAAGAATAATTGATTATAATAACTGCATGTGCATATGTGCATGGTTTTAAACATAAACACTAATAAAAGACAATGTTTTACATGAACTGAAAGCAGAACGTTTAAGAAATCTTGGCATGGGACACACATATACAATAAACATAGCACAAACAACATAACACACAAAAAATAAGTAATAACACTGGTCTACATTTCTTTCTTCGTGAAAAATTTTTTCAAGTTATATAGGTGCCCTATAGTAAATGGGGTGTGCTGATCACGAATCTGAGCTTAGTTTTTTTTCCAGCACGTCAGGTTTTCAAGAAAAGTGCGTTTGAAAACTTTCATTGAAACTGCCAAAAATACTGAAAGAATATTTATTAAAATTATATTTAAGAGAAAATTCCTACAAAATTGAGTTGTTCATTAAAAAAACAATGCTTTTTATCTACAATAGACAATCAATGGGGGTTTTTTTCGGAATAAAATCGTTTTTTTTTTTTTTTTTTCGCTTTTTCTTCATCGGTTTTGTCGTTTGAACTTTCATCTGATGATTGCTATTGGATGGTTAAGAAAAGGTGGAGGAATGAGAATTCCTGGTCCATGAGGTACAGGTCGTGTAGCAGATGTAAAACAGGATACTGAATGGTATGTTTATTTTTCGAATTGAAACCCTTGACATCGCAGGAGCAAAAGTAACAGTCGTCTCCATGGTTTTTTGGTTTCCTATATAACATAGAAATGCCAAAGGGTAAAGAGCTACATGTAACTTTTGTCGACTTTCTCAGTAGCTAAGCACACTTTGTGTTGAAACCAACGTTGGTCCTGATCACCAAGCTTGGCACCGAAGTAAGCGTGATAAGTTTTCTTGATAAATACTGCTATGTTTCGTTAATGCGTTGTTATCGTTAAATCACCACACATGTCACAAAATATATCAGGACTGTTTATGCACTTTCTTCATGACATTATGACGCACAGTGGTTCAAAACGACAAAAAAAGCGGAAAAAATTCAATAACTTTGAATCTTCTCAAAGAATGCTTTGGAAAATTGTTAAAATTGTTGCATGGCAATATTTATCTTCATGCTTGTTGATCGTATTCACTGCGAAACCCCGATTTTACGTCCCTCGAATCTACGTTTTCCCAACATTTTACGTTTTTTATCATCAGGTCCCAATTTTTCCGTACACTAATAATATTAATTTATTTAATTCCGGATGGAAAGCTTGTTATTTATGAATTTCCCGCATTTTGCGTTTTCCCTTGGCAGTTAAAAAAAAGAGAAAAAATGTTTTAAAATGAAGAAAAATGTTTCCCTCTGCGCATTTTTAAACATAATCCACTCTGTTGAAAGTTAATCCATGAAAACAGAAACGCTTCTGCTCCATCCGTAGCTGACCTTATGGACTTTTCGGCCGCCAATGAAGATGATCAAGAAAAAGAGGAAACACAACTCTTCTCTTCTTTCAATACTGCATTTAAGAGCTTAATAATAGTGAAAAACTGATTTCTTTATCATAAAGACCAGGAAAAACTTTGCAAAGTGTTCCAATTTTGCAAGATGCTGTATTTACTTTGGATTCAATTACTCATTATTACTGACTATTTTCAACCTAAACGGCCGAATTCGTTACTTAATGTGTTAGGATGATCTAAACTGGTGTGTACAATAATGTTCTTTTCGTAAAATATCGCATTTTTACATTTTATAAGCGTCATCGTAGCAACCTTTATTACTATTTTTGTTTCCTTATCTGATTTTTGCTCTTTATACATTTCGTGTATTTTACGTTTTCCCATATTTTATGTTTTTGGATTTGAATTGACGTTTTCCCATATTTTATGTATTTTATGTTTGATTCAGGCCTCTGAGAAACGTGAAATCGGGGTTTCTCTGTAGTTCAAATTCATTTCTGTTGTTAGTGAAAAATATAAATTAAATCAATCGTAGCCACACGCAAGGTTTATTTATTGCAATTGATACCCTCCAAGAATATTTTCTGGCAATGTTGACAAACTGAGAACAGCTTTATACTAGAATGATTTCGAAAAGGAAATCAGAAATTTTAAACGCTTAATGAGTTTCTAATTTCATTGTTTCATGAACAGAATGGTTATTTAGCTTTTTATATACAATTCTGCATGAGTTTTAAAAATTTCTTTCTCGTGTATCTTCTTTAAAGCCAAACGGGTCCGAAAATGGTTATTTTCAGGTTACTACTGCATTGCATGTAGAATAATGCTCCGCATTAAGCCATAACAACGTAAATCTGTTTTTAAAAAATCCTCTATATTTATTGATGAATGTTTCAAAAGCTCCAACTTTCGGAAACAGTTAACTAACGTTTTTAAGCTCTCCTGCAAAGTAGTGAAACTTTGACGTATGTTAGTCTGGAGCATGTCAAACTTGATGACCAATTTCTTTGATGAAAAAGCAATTTATCCCCGTCATACCGTTACGAGTCATTTTCTAACTTACTATATTGTTATTCGTAAATAGCGAAGATCAAACAAAAACATCTGCCACGAATGCAGTCGCAGGTGGTCGCAGCTAAAATGTTGTTGTTCATTTACAGGAAGGATTAAACTATTGATGTATGTAAATTTTAGCCTACCGGAAGCCGCCGATAAAAGTATAGTCCACAATAATTTTCATTATATTTTTAAGAAAATAATGTTTTTTTTTATTTCAGGTAGTTTTCAATTTTGATGAATTTTTAAATTTTAACTACAATGTAATATGCATCCTATAAGTGTGAAAAACCAATCAGAAATGACTTGTATTAAATTTTAGTCCTCTTTATTGAACGAATGAATTAAAACTGAAGTATAAGGCATACGTCCGAAAAAAGTAAAAATATAATTGTTTAACAATCTCGGCTTATTTTTGTAAAAACGAATTTTTTTTTTCAAAAAACTCTTATGGAATAAGTTACTACAACTAAAGGGCTAAGTAATTACGGCATAAAATATTTCTTATCTTAAAACTTAAAAATGGCTATTTTTTCCGCCCTTGAACCACTGTGTGACGCACTAAACTCTCAGAAAACAAAACACAACTCGATGCTACAAGCAACTGACGCTAACTATTTCGTAAACAACTGCCGATGCCGTCAAGTTGACTTTGACAGAAACAAAAATGAAAAGGTGTCGCCACTGAAATGAAATAAACATAGCGTTATACTACAATTAATCGATGTATCAAGGCTTCGTCAGGGGTCACTAGAGAAAAAGAAGCCCAAAAATTAACTTCGGGGATCTTCATGAGGCTGAGATACAGAAGGGTGAAAAAACCCAACTTATTCTGTCATGTAAACTGTCCTTAGTCGCGTGTTTATTTTCTTTCGTCTTTCTTGGCGGTGGATATTTGGTTTTGTTGGTGGCCGACATTTGGTTTTCTTGGCAGTAAGACATTTTAAAGAAATAATTTCAATGCAATTTAGGAAATATCAATAAGATACTTTTTTGCTTTAGTACAAAATATCTCATAAGTTTCTTTTTTTTTTAATTTTGTGAAAAATCTTCACGTGATGGGGCTCAAACCAAATTTATATTCAGAATCAACGTACTCGTATTAGTTAAGGACACTTATCAAATTCAAAACACCAAAAAACATGTGCGCCTGTGTAATCAATGGAAAATAACGTGTTCATCACGCACAGGGGATATAAGGGGGACACGTTAATATAAGATACACGTAAGAGAAGAAATATTAGGGTCAGTCAATTAATAACGAGACAGATTAGTCGCATAATTCCGTGCTCATAAAAGTCCTTTGGCTGCTGCTGGCACCAATTACGCACGGATTCCTTTCCTTCATCGTCCAAATGAAATAGTTGCCCCTGTAGTGTCTTCTTGAGTTCCCCAAAAATGTGGGATCACATGGGGATAGATATGGACTATAAGGTGGGTGGTTCAAGATTTCCCACTTAAGTTTCCGTAAAAGTTCTTTTTTTTGCATTGGCTGTCTATGGTCCCGGTACACTTTCACGTGCTGCCATCCTGTTGCACGACAACACTAGACCACAGACAGCCAATGCAAAACAATAATTTTTGATTTAAATGTGAAATCTTGAACCCCTCCCCCCTTATAGTCCAGATCTATCCCCATGTGATCCCACATCTTTGGGGAATTCAAGAAGGCACTTCGAGGACAACGGTTTCATTTCGACGATGAAGTACAGGCTGCGGAGAAAGTTTCCACAATTTTATTGGATATTTCAATAGGCTGTAATCAACACATAATTCAACAAATCAACAAGTTAAAGCAATAAAAACTCTTTATTGAAACAATAATAATAACATTAAGCAAAAAAATTATAACAATTGTTCAAAAATGGCTCCTTGGGCTTCAATACATTTACGGACCGTAGTCTGAAACTGCCGACGATGCTCGCATCCACCGTTATCTTATTCCAGGCATTTTGCAGTGGTTGGACAACCACTCCGTGGACGGTCGGCCGTCCCTCCGGTCTCCTTGCAGCGTTTCACAGCGTCACAGATTGTTTTACTCTTGAATCCAGTCGTTCGAATAATATCGGCTGTTTTCATTCCCTTCTTGTGTAATTCAACGACAGTAACACGCACATTTTCACGATTCATAGCTCACTAACCCAATGAACTAACTAAGATTAAATGATTAAACCTCAAATACTTTTAATGCCAATAAACAATAAGTGCCAAATAAATCGCCAACATGCGATTTTAACGCCAAAAAAACGTTTTAAACGAAATTGTGGGAACTTTCTCCGCACCCTGTAAAGGAGTGCGTGCGTAATTGGGGCCAGCAACAGACCAAAAGGCTTTTATGAGCTAGGAATTAGGCGACTAATTTCCCAGTGGGATAACTGTTTAAACAATTTTTTCAGAATTTTTTGAAGAATGTCGAATAAAATCTGTTTTATAGTCTCTGTCTTTTTATTTTTCAACTGACACTCATAGTTAAAAATCAACAAAAGAATGTTCTTAGCGTTCTTATTTTTAAATAAGGAAGAAATGTAAATTTCTCAGAGATTTTCAGGAAAATAACAGACTTGTGATCTCGTATGTAGTAATTTCGTTTTGGACTAATGAAGTTTCCCGAAAAGTTAGTTTTCTTCGAAAACTACCCCAAACTTCCTTTTTTGTCCTATAACATTAGAATTAAAACATAAAATACTTATGATTTTACATGCTTACTTCATTATAACACAATGGATTGGTAAGTGCAAAAATAGAAATTCTCAATTTGTTAAAACATGGTATGTGATGGTATGTTTTGGACGTTTTGCCTGAAAGAAGAGCCCCAAAATCTATCAAAATCAGTTTTTGGTTTCGAAACATTTTTTGATTGCAGTCATCTGTTATGAAGCTTACTTCAAAGACGGTTTTTTAGCAACTGCAAACAATATTTTTTCTGCTTTTCATATTGTGCATTTATGTTTAACAAAGTGTTTTGCAAAGCAAAGATATCATTATTATGACATATTACGAAATTTTAAGACATAATTTAAAAAAAAAAAAAAAAAACATTTTTTTAATCTCTTAAGAAAACGACCTAGTCATTCCAAAAACAAAGTTATTTTCAAGAAAAAACAAGACTAAATAATGATCTAATTATTGTTTAAAGTATGTTTTAAAACGGAAATTGTTGTTCAGATTGGATATTGGTGTTAAAGTGTTTTTGAAAAATATCCTTTGTAGACCTCATTGGCATACGCAATACCAATTTTTAAAGAAAAAATTTTAACTTATGAAATATTTTCCTTTTTAAAAAAAGACCCGACCATATCAATAGCAAATAAGAAAAAAAAAGGTCCATTACAGAAAAAATATATTTTTTAAATTATATTTGCAACTTTAAAATACAAAACTCATCTGAAATCAATTACTGAGTTAATTAAACGTCAGCACTTCAGTGCAATCTCAAAGGCTTGAGCGAAATTCCACATCAGGACTCAAAATGGAGCAGCTGACCAAAAGTCCCAACGCGCCCAAAACAATAGCGTAATGGAACGGAAGAAAAACTAGGGGGAAATAAGAAGTGCTCACCTTTTGTCTCTTGACAAACGGACAAGCAAGATTACTACCCAACAGCCGTAAAGTGAATAACAGACAATACTCCCGGAATAAATGTCCCAAGTGATGTCACTCGACACGCTGCTTAACCGTCACTGGATATGAAACGGGGTTCAATAAGTGTCCCTCTCATGCTGATAGGCAACTGTCATTACGTATAAAATAATTCTTCTTTCTCACTAAATTATCTATTCTATTGGTGCTTTCAGTAGCACACACAGTATAGATGTGTATATATATATATATATATATATATATATATATATATATATATATATATATATATATATATATATAAATATATATATATATATATATATATATATATATATATATATATATATATATATATATATATATATATATATATATAAATATATATATATATATATATATATATATATATATATATATATATATATATATATATATATATATATATATATATATATATATATATATATATATATATATATATATATATATATATATATATATATATATATATATATATATATATATATATATATATATATATATATATATATATATATATCTGTGTGTGCGCCTGAGCTGTTATGTCCTTTTTTTTAATGTCTAATGAGACTATGTCTTTTTTTTTTAATGTTTTTTCTTTGGATATAGTTAGTGAAAACGCTCTGAAAAGTGACATGTGCATTAAAGGCAATATCTAAAGTGTCTAAATAGATTTCGATTACAGCAAAAAATATATCTATAGCTGGAAGGGGGGGTCAAGAACACTATATCCTTCTTTTTTCTAATCGGGATTCAAGCGCTACATTATTCAATTTTTTATACTCCACTATGGGGTATTAAGCACTGAGTCCGATTCCTTATAATAAACAAGATAGAAATTAGAAAACAGTACTTGCTGACACATTTCGCATATACCTAGGTTTTGAGGTATAAGGATTTAGAACGTACCCCCTGAAAGCTTTTTTTTTTTTTTTGACACCTTTTGAGTTTCCCATTACCTATTACCGCCCAGGTATGGACTTGCGTGTCCTCGTTTAACCTGCAAAACCTTAATTTTCTGGACCGTTTGTCGTAAATGAATGATTCCAATCACAGAAGTGTACTAAAGACCATACATAGTTCGATATGAAACGTTTGAGGCGAAAAAAATAGATAAAAAGAATATGAAGCCGATTTTTTTTTACACCGCCCTACGTCCTTGCAATCATGTTTAGGGAAATAATTTCCATTAAAAAAAATCGTTCCCAAAAAATTTGAAACATTTCAGACGAAAATGTTTTTGCTATTGAAAGAAACTGGATGCACCATTCCAACTACAAAAAAAAAAGTCAAAATAACAAACAGAGTTTAGACATGAGAAGTTTGATGCGGAAAAACATAGTGAACAGTCGAAAAGTAAACTTTTTATACGGCCCTTTGATCCTTACGATTTTATTTATTGGAATAGAAAATTGAAAAATAATACTAAGACAAAAATATAGAAACATTTGAGACAAAAGCTTAAGAAGGGTGTTTGCTATGTAAAAAAACTAGGTGCGTAGATAATGTTTAACAAGTACAAATAAATATGGATATTCTACTCATTATAATTTATGATCTTTGTATTTAGAATTTTGTTTCGCACGTTTTTCCTTCTTTTCTTTCTATTCATGAATACAAATATTAAGGTATGCCTTTATACACTCCTGTTTGTGAAAATTGCAACACCACGAAGGACTTACGCGACTGAGCTGAAAATTGCAGGAAATGTAAAATAGGGCATAATATGCATATGATTAGAATTGCAGACCGGTAGCGCATGCGTATGCTTAGCAACGCCCTCTGAACGGAGGAACGAACCGAATATAAATAGATGGCTGTAGCAAGGCGTGTATGATTATCGGTGGTTATATGCTAGAGTAAACGTTAACTGAATCTTTACAATGCCTCTTCGATGAAAGAAAGCGAAATTTAAGCAAATTTCGGAGTTTGAACGGGGCAGAATCGTCGCCCTTCGTGAAGCTGGATTGTCTTATCGTGCAGTAGCCACTCGTGTGCAGCATAACAGCAGCACAATCATGTGTGTTTGGAAGCAGTGGACGAACGAGGGTTGGACAGCTCGGAAATCCAGGAGTGGACCCGGAAATGTGACGTCAGCTCGCGATGACAGACACCTGGTGCGTAGGGCGCTGACGGACCGCTCAGCTTCTTCTAGACAATTGGCAGCACAGTGGTCAAGAGCTACAGTTGTTTCATTGTGTGCTTCATTAATTTGGAGACGTCTGCTGCAGCGTGTGCTGCGCAAAAGGAATCCTTTATACAGGATTCCTCTCACGCAAAACCATCGCCACTTGCGGCTACGATGGACCAATGTGCATAGGAGCTGACGCGCTGATTGGCAGCAGGTCGTCTTTTCTGGCGAATCCCGCTTCAATTTGTGGCACCACGATAGCCAAATTCGTGCCAGGCGATATGCCGGTGAATGCCACATTCCGGAGTGCATTAGCGAACGCTACAGTGGACAAACACCCGGAGTTATGGTCTGGTGTGCCATAGCATATCATGGACGATCACAATTGCTACGAATTGTAGGCAATTTGAACAGTACCCGATACATAAACGAAGTTTTACAGCCCCAAGCTATTCCTTTCCTGCAAGGATTTCCAGGGGCTGCATTCCAGCAGGATAATGCCCGTCCACATGTCGCCAGGACTGTCATTTTCTACCTTGATTCGCAGCAGGTACAGCTTCTTCCTTGGCCTGCATATTCCCCGTATATGTCATCGAATGAACATGTGTGGAATTTCGTTGGGCGGCGTCTCGCTCGTGATCCTCGTCCTGTTGCGTCGACAGATGAACTTTGGTTGCGCATACAAATAATATGGAATACCCTTCCGCAGGCAGATATTCAAACTTTGTTTCACTCCATGCCAAGTCACGTAGCAGCTCTTATTGCGGCGCGTGGTGGTCACACAAAGTACTAATTTTTATCTCTTTTTCTTGTTTGTTTGGTTTGAAAATGTAATCATTTATTTCTACCATTACCACTCAACTGTGTATTAAATTTCATTGAACTATGATGCTTCCTTAATGGTGTTGCAATCTTCACAAACTGGAGTGAAGTACTAGTTTTAGAATTCCGTACAAGTAGACATGGGCAAGTGGGGACTCAAGCCCCCCTCCCCCTTAGAAATTAGAACTTCCTTGCTTTTAGTACTTTTTCTTTGCAAAAATATAAAAACATTTCTACGTCAGCTTAATAACATTTCTTCTCCAACCTAATTAATAAGTTATTAAAAATGTCACATTTTTATCTCTAATCTGTACTGAAATTGGTTTCCATTGTGAAAATATATTGCGGATAATATATGAGCCCCCCCCCCCCTCCCCTTAAAATTTTGCATATGGGCGCCTATGCAAGTAGAGCTAAATGAAAGAACTGATATCGGTTTTTTACTATAGGGATCGTTTTTACTGACGCCAGAACAAATACAGACCCTTTTTATTTTACGCAGAGTTTTAGAGGAATACTTTAATAAATTCCACTGCTGGCAAAAATGAAAAATGAATTCTGGAGTTGTAAAGAACAAATGAAATATATCTCCTAAGACAGAAAGTAAATTTACTCTAATCCTCGAAGGAGCTACGGAAATTAAAAAGAAGCCTAAAAATACCTTAGCAAAGACATACAAAAAATATTTAATAAAAAAAGCGTTTCCGGATAAATATGATGCGAATTTTAGTAAGTTCTTAAATTACAGAATGAGTAAAATTATACAGTTTAAAGATTTATTTCCTTGTTTTTGAGTTGCTTATTTGATTGTTTAAAAAAACGATAAAGATGGCTTAACATTCAAGTAAATATATATATATATATATATATATATATATATATATATATATATATATATATATATATATATATATATATCGATTAAAGAATATTCAAAATTTAGAGCCATAGTCAAATATTGAAAAAAGAACTGTAAAATAATAGAAAATGTATTAAAACGTCCCTCACAATTTGAGGAAAATTGTGAGTCTATTCCAAGGATTTTATTCAAGTAAATGTGTTATTATTTATCTTGTAAACGTATACTTGTCATGGAATAGATAATTGCTTTTCTACACAATCACAACTGGGTTAATACTTGATACTAAGCTGCTGATAACTAAGCTGCTTGATGAGTATTGGAAACTGGACATCACGAGATTGTGGCATTTTTTAGTCACAACCAGGACTGACACTAAAATCTTCAGGTTATTTAAGTGAAAAATATATATCGCTCAAAGAATAATCAAAATTTTTAGCCACAACAAACATTGAGAAAATAACTGTAAATTGATAGAAAATAATAAAAAGTCACACACAATTTGAAGAAAATTGTGAGTCTATCCCGAGTATTTTATTCAAATAAATTTGTCATTATTAATCTTGTAAACGGGTACTTGTCGTGTAATAGATAATTGCTTTTCTACACAATAACAGGTTTAATACTTAACTAAACTGCTTGGTGAGTAGTGGAAACTGGACATTACGGGATTGTGGTGTATTTTAGTCACAACCAGGGCTGTTATTCAATCAATTATCTTGAACAGTCTTTTCTTCTAGGGGGCAAAGCGTATGTAATTAATGCATATTACCTCGAAAAACTACAAAAGCATGCAATCATACATCGGTGGTAAATACTGTGAAAACGTATGAAAAGTTTTGCTCTTTAACTTATTATGCCCGTAGATTATGTTACGTATCTCAAAATGCCAGCTCGTGCAATATCTTTTAAAAGAGGATTTAGTACTGAACTCAACATTAAAAAAAAATCAAAAATTGAAAACCCACACAAAAAAAGCGTAAAAAAGCGTGTGCCTCGTCCGTAGTTAGAACTAAAAGTAATAAAGTGCTTTTTAATGTGTAAATTCACCAGCTAATTATTGCTCTAGTTCAAGGAGCTAATCAATTGTTAGTGCCTGCCGCCAAAAACTGAGATTATGTATTTACAGTTGGAAGTACTCATTATTTTGCTTTGTTCTGTAAAACTAAGAATGTCTACAACATAGCCAAATTTATTTACACTTAATTTTTTTAATGAAAATATTTTATTTATTTATTTATTTTTTTACTAAGCTCCTTATAAAGTTCTCTTTAGAATGATGTATACTAGTTTGCATTTCGTCAAATGTTTTCCTTTCCATAAGCATATAAAGAGTTAAATAGTTCTTAAGAATATGCAATTTTGGCCACCACAGTAATATAAATACATAAATGTATCAAAGACTGGACACAAATACCATAAATATTGAAAATTTCTGATTTTTTTAAATTAGCAGCTCTGTTATTTTTAGAATAGATATAAAAATTTATATGGCAACTAAAAAGGGGGTGGATTTACATTATTACTTTTTTTAAGGAGGGTATTTGTTAGTCTTGCCATCACAACAAAATTTTAAAAAATAGTATATTTTATGATTATTTTGATAAACTATGATAAAGTTTTTAGTATTTTGATTGGATAAAACGAAATTTCTAACAGTTTAAAAAAAATCAGTTGCAAACAAAAAGAATTGAAATAGTTTTGGGGAAAACGTTTGTCATGAAAACCAAGTCCGTAGTTCAAGTTTTTTTTTTTTTTTTTTTTTTTTTTTTTTTTTGTTCCTTTCACAGTGAACACTGGTGTTACGGAAGGCCTTCATGAAAGGTCATTTCAATTTTTTTAGTCATTGCACTTCAGCTGGCAATGCAGAAATCTTCCAATGAATTCGACATCGTCTTTTTGCTGGCATGTTATATTCCAAACTACTAAGTTTTCTCTGTAATGCCGCTACGGTTTGCTACTTAACTTGTACGTGTATTTTCTTATCTGCTTTGTATCAGCTTTCATTTACGAACTGGCTACATATTCAGCTGAAGTCACGACCGTTCCCCTTGACCTGATTTGGAATCTGAATGGACACACTACATATTGATATGAAAGAGTCAAACGTTGCAAGAACGTTTCAAAATACTTGTTGAAGATAGAAAAATATCTCAAACGGTAGGTCTCACCATGTTCACTTTGAACACTTTCAAACTGACCGCCTTCCCAGCGGCTTGCCGAATGGTGGTTTGAAATTCCACTCCATTAAAAAAACAAATAGCAGATGACGCTATTATAGCCAGTTCTTTCTTTTGGGGTGTTTGCCTGGGAATGGCATTAGGGGGCACTGCCCTACCTTGTGGGACTGATGCGCAACCTTTAAAATAACAAGAAAAAAAAGGGGAAATTCTGGAGGAAAGTCCCAAAAGCATCTTTTCTACAACATCAACAAATATGCTCTGAACTTCAATTTCTAAAAAGTTCTTCAGAAGAGTGCCGAACTTCATTCTTTTTCTAATGTCGTCAAACGTAGCCCACAATCGCATTTTTAAGACATAGTTTCGAAAACTTTCCGTGGGCGAGTTCCAAATCCTATGTCTTCCTAGTATTTTGGGGGATTTCAGAATTTTAATGTCGAAAAATTTTCTGAGGAAAGCTCCTGTACCTCGCCTCTCTCAAGCATCACTAAAGATGGTTGAAATTGCGTAATCAGAACTTCCATTTCGAAAAATTATGAGGAAAACTTCAGAGTCCCATTCTTTCCTCTAAGTCATAAAAGATGGACAAACTACGTTTTCACCACCGCGATTTCAAACATTTTCCGGGAGGAACCCCTAATCCCTATCACCTAACATCATCAAAGATCGTCTAAAGTTTATAAACATTTAAGAAATTACTAGGGAAAAATTTATGAACTCCATCAATTCCTCAAACGTTGCCAAAGATGGCCGGCAAATGTGCCTTTAACACTTTAATTTTCAAATATTGCCACGAAGAAGGCCCTAAAACCTCCCTTTTCCCGTAAATCTCCGACTTCTATTTCGAAAATTCCGAAGGGGAGTTTGAAATTTCATCCTTTCCTGTAACATAACAAATGGAATACAATTTCCTGTTTTAGACTTGAAATTACGATATTTTTCTGAGAGCGAGCCCCGAACCACCTTTTTTTAATAACCATAAAAAAATCAAGAACGTTCCTGGTCAATAATGGGCAGCTTGCGTGATTAGCGTTTGCCATCATTATACCTAGGAAAAACTGAAGAGTTTCACACTAAATGTCATAAACCTTCCTGAAAACATTAGGAAGTTTTCCAAGAAAAGTTAGACAAAAATATAGACATAGCTTGGCCCTTTCCTGTTTGCCTTGGAGATTGACAGGTTACTTTAGAAATATGGTTGAAGCTAAAGCAGAATTGCAAGCAAGAACCGAACAAATAATTTGCTTGAAACTCTTGCAAAGGTGTAGTATCCAGAGAGTGCATTTATCCCTCATTAAAGGCTCAGCCAATCAGGAAAGCCCGTAACAGAACTGTAGGCGAAACACGTCATAAATAAGATGAACATATCTCCTCACTAAGTAGCTAAAAATATTTTTCACAATAGTGAAAAGCCTGCATTAATGCAACTTGTAGCAATTCAGGAAACATTTTGCAAATGTATTTGTTATTCAAAGGAAACTGATGGAAGCACGTGAATATCCCTGAACATTGCTGGAAATAATGCATGACGTTTCGGAATTTTTTTACAGTGTATCATCGAACATACAGTGGTGGTAAAGAAAATTGCATCACCCACGAAACCCGAATTTTTTTTTTGCATTTATAAGTAAATATGAAATATTTAACGGTTCTTGCATCATATAACACGAATTTGCATCGGTACATGACAAAAGGTATTGCGTAAGATTGCATCATCCTTCTAACTGTATAAAAAAAAAATACGTGAACGTTCGACGTATTCATTTATGATCTGGACTTATGAGTTGCAGTATGTCGAAATACGTTCAACTGACACAACAAAGGAAGAGTGTTGCCGTTGCATTGGACAAAGAAGGATTGTCGTCACGTTCCATAGCAAAAAGAATAAACTGTTCGCAATCGAATGTTGTTCGACTACTGAATAAGCGAAAGAGCACCGGAAGCACACATAGGCGTCGGAAGCGGGGGAGCTGGGGGAGCTTGAGCTCCCTCTATAATATTTCAGACCGGCTCAGCTCCCCTGGAAAAATTCTAACCGTATAGCTTTTTGCAGTACATTGTCTATCTCAAACCTGATTTAAAAAATGAGATCTACCTTTTTTAGGAATTTCCACATAATAACCAACAAAGAAAGGGGAGAGATTGAGTGGTCAGTACGGTCAGTACATTTGTGTTTCCCTCTTTTCAAACCTTTCGATTCCCGGAAGAAAAAAAAGTATTAAAGACAAGTTATCTACATGTTTTCCGCCCTCTCCACTTTGAGCTCGTCTTTCGCAAGTGTATTACACATTACACTGTAGCTCAGTTTAATGTTCTTAGTTTTGCATGCCATTTGTATCTCACACTTCCACTAAAAAGAGATAATCGTGAGCCAGTTTTGTATTTAAATATGAAGGTGCTCCAGACACGTATCAAAAAGAGGGTTTCTAAGGTAAAAAACATCTGATCTTCCGGACGCTATTTAAAGAATCTCTGGCGAATCCTTTTAAATTCGTTGATTAAAACAAACTTGCAAAATATGAAACGAAAGTTAAATTAAAATACTGAGTGGTCATATAATATTTTTGTTCGTTGCAATTATCAAAAAAAAGAAAAAGAAAAAAAAGAAAAGAAAAGAAAGAAAGGGGGAAAAAACTATGCAGAGGAAGAAAAGAAAAAAGTCCAATTTACAAACAAATTTATTTAGCATTTTTATCCATCGTTTCTTTCTCTTTTTTATTTTTTTCATTTCTTCATAAAAAGTTCAGCCCCGATCAAAGAAAATTCTTTAGCGAGTTCTCAAAAGTTTAGCAATGTAGTTATAGAACAAAAAATAGTTCTAAACTAATTTTCGAGGGATTATGATCGTTTGTTTCGGGTGTTAAATTCCACGTTTCGATCAAAAGATACGATCAGATTGCGAAAATATCATTATTCGATGGTCTATCGAAACCAAAAGTGATCCTCTGTCAGGGGACATAGACTAAAAGCCTGATATACATATTCTTCGAACAAATTTTTAAAAGTCTATAAAAGTTATATTTATTATTTTTGATTGAAAATATTGTCAGAAGAAACAACCTAAATCAGTAACATACCCAGAAATTTCTTTTGCGGACACATATCATTGCTGTGATTTAAAAAAAAAAAATCCAGAACTATTCCACGGTAGAAACTAAAAAAAAAACTTTTTATCCATTATTTTGTTATATTTAAACCATGAGGGATTGGTTTTTTCATGAAGTTAAAAATTTGCAAAGATAAATATAATTTAAAGAATTCTAAGGTATATTAGGTATTTATAAGGTATTCTGAGGTAACAACACAGAAACAAAAATTCTCACTAATCAAAATCGGTAGTGAAATCTCCATTAGAATATTTACATAAAAAAAACTTTAATAATTGTAAACACTGTTACGATGTTAAAAACTGCGAGTTTATTGAAAACAAAATTTTTTTTTGAACATTTAGACTTTATGAAGTTACATTTATTCTTATTTTTTTGTTTTCTCAAAATTAAGGATTTTTTTTTTTTTGGTCACAGATATGTTTTCATGCTAAAAAAAAAATGCATGTGGAAGAGAGCACTTGAGCACTCCTCAAAATGTTTGAGGTTCTGGGAAACTTTTCATATCCATTTTCACGATTAAAAACGTTCCTTTTCACTTATTATTGTTAGAAAAAAGCACCAACAATATTTCATAGTTTCTCTGAAATACTTTTACTAACATGTATCTGCACTATACAACGAACGTTTTATTTTAACACATTTCAGGCGCACTGTTTCTCTTCTCCTCTGTTTCTAGTTCTCATAAAAGAAAGTCTTCTAAATGCTACGCTGCAGAAGCCCTCCCCTACCTCCTAAATTATTAAAAAGCGTTGCAATGTTCGTTTTTAGAGAGCGATGTCCTGAAAATTCGCGGAAGAGAACCCATGACTGAACACCTTGCCCTCTACAATATGATAGATTATATAATATTCCGTTCAATTTCAAAACATTGCTATGCCTCTAAAATTAACAAATATGATCTATCTCGAATAATTTTCGGAGAGCGACACCCGAAACTCCTATCTGATATCAAAAAAGAAGGATGAAAATTCAGTTTTTAAAACTACAATTTCTAAAACTTTAAGGGGAAGGAATCTTTTCCAATAACCTCATTGAGGAACGCTCTCTAAGACTTCAATTTCTAAAAAAGTCGTGAGAGCCCTAGAACCTCCCCCTTTCCCTGACATCATTGAAGACTGTCTTCAATTGCGTTTTTGGAACTTCAATTTTGAAATATTGGGAAAGAGATGTAAATCGATTGAGGACAATCCTTGAGTCATATCATTTTCCCTAACGTCATAAATATGGTCTGAATTCGCGCTTTAAAGACATAAATTCCGAAAAATTTCCAGGGAGGGCATTCGAATATTTTCTCTCCTTAACATTACCAAAGACCGTCTAAACTACGTTTTTAGAACTAAGATTTCGGAAATTTTCCGGGGCTGAAGCCCCAGGACCCCCTTATTGATATGTGCTCATTTTCGAGAGCTGACCGATCCCCTTCCAAAAAAACCAGAAGTTTTATCACCTCATTCTCTCCATATACTATTGAGGCGGTGAGAAGCAAGAGGATGTAAATGGCAAACTTAAAAATTTGGAGATAACCAGTACAAATAGTAGAGGAACCTTTCCTCTGTCTTGGGGTGAGAGATAATACTAGTAGCGCTGGTTGGCGCTGCTGTACAGCATGATTGAGAAAAAATATCAATGAAGGCTTACCTGAGACGTTATCTTTAAACGCGTTTTACTCAAAACTTGAAAATATCCACTTACATCCCTTTGTTTCTCACTGCCTCAATTTATATGTTAGATATGATTGAAAACATTACTGGGAAAGGGAGAGGAAGACGAAAGGATCGACAATCATTTCAAATAAGAAATATTTTTCAAGTGCTCCCCCCCCCCCTTCCCCGCCAAAAAAAAAAATCTGGTGGCGCTACTGCTTTTGTCCCTTGAATCCCTATCATAAGCCCCAGCTCCCCCTACGTTTATATACTTCCTACGCCTCTGGAAGCACATTAAGAAAGAGTGGCAGTAGTCGTCCATGAATATCCAATACAGCGCAGGATAGGTATTTGATACGACTCAGGCTTCGGAACAGACAATTATCTTCCACAGACCTTAGAACAGCATGGGAAAACGAATCTGGTGTTCACCCATCCACGTCTACTGTACGAAAACGACTTTGTGGTGCGGGTTTGGTGACACGTCGACCAGGAAAAAAGCCATTGTTGACCAAAAAAATGAGGAAACAGCGTAGCTAGAGGCGCACCAACAAAATATTAGATTATATTTTAAGATGTTCAAACATTTCCATGTTACTTTTGTTTATTTTTTAACAGAAAGAGTGTTACAATTAAAACCTCTACTTACTTTTTCGTCGTCCACTTGGCAAAGTGGATGCACTTCACATTGTACTTGTTACAGATTTGGCCATGTATTTCCATAAATAAAGTGAACAATTATCAGATTCCTGCTGTTAAATGTTTATTTCATAAGTTTTGCAGAATTTCAGATACATTGATTGTTATTCCGTCGACCAAAACTTCTCACACATCCCATTGTGGTGAAAATGCGAGGGGGAAGCAATTTTTTTTTTTTACTAGCACTAGTATTAAAATGCATTTTTCAAACTTAATTTTCAAAAAATTTCTAGGATAGATCCCTTCAAGAGACTGCAAAGATAGGGTACCACCGCGTAATTAAGACTTTAATTTCGAAAAATTTATCAGAAAGGGCTTTTCAACCTCCCCTCCCCCTAACATCATGACATATATTTTAAAATTGTGTTTTAAGAGTTCAAATTTCGATACTCTTCCGAAGGAGAGCCTCTGTATCCGTGTTTTTGTCAGAATATAGTTTATATTGCTGATAATCTTTTTGCGGATATATACATTTCGCAATTCTCCTAATTTGCGAGCTGATATTCTAATAACCATGTCTTCCTAAATCAGAAGCTGGATCTGCTCTGTCTCTCTTTCTGGATACATAAATACATGTTTGTAAAAAAAGGAGGGTCGTTGAAGTCCATTTTTAACCTTGTGACGGTCCTGCATCATGAATAAGATGCATGGAATTCTTCCACATACAATTTTTTTTGGAGTGCCTTGCCATGCAGGTCAAGTGCTCCACCTTAAGTCAGTGTCTAGCTACTGCCGTGTTGTAAACAGATTCAAAATGTGAGTTAAAATACCAAAAGCGTAAATGCTCTTAAAAGTTTTCGACATCACAAAATAGAGGGATGACTTGTTGACGCGATGAGCGCTACAGACAAAGTGAAATTGTTCCAAGAGGAACATCTAGAAATTTTTAGAAGATTTCTGATATTCAAACCTCCCCATTATCCCCTAGAGCAAATTTTTAGCGCTACTTTTCCCCCTGAGCAAAACAAAAGGGGGCTGCCTCAGAAACTGCCATTTTAGCATTGATCATCTATTTGGTAGTAGTGCTTGTTTCCAGGGCCGTGCCATCCTTATGTGCAAGGTCGTGCACGGCACGACGGCGCCAGAGTCAAAAAGGCGCAGAGCTCTACCGATCAAATATGCTCAAAATAAAGGAAAAAAATCTTCAACGAAAAAATAAATTTGAATATTTCATTATATCTAATGGTGGCAGTGAAATTATACTGCTAATTGAAACAAGCAATCCGTCTCGCTGTCTATCTAAAAAGAAAAATTATTACCTTGTTGGTGTCTAAGCATGCTATTCCGAAGCGTAATCTTTACACGAAAAACACATAATGATGATTAATGCATAGTTAACTGAATTTTTCCTATGCCTCTTCGACGAAAAAAAAAAAAAAAAAACGAAATTTGAGCAAATTTCGGAGTTTGAACGGGGCAGAATCGTCGGCCTTCGTGAAGCTGGATTGTCTGATCTTGCGGTAGCCGCTCGTGTGTAGCGTAACAGCAGCACAATCATGCGTGTTTGGAAGCAAAGGACGGACGAGGGTCGGACAGCTCGGAAATCCGAGAGTGGACCCCGAAATGTGACGTCAGCTCGCGATGACAGACACCTAGTGCGTATGGCGCTGACGGACCGCACAGCTTTTTCTAGACAATTGGCAGTACAGTGGTCAACAGCTACAGGTGTTTCATTGTGTGATTCAGGGCCGTGGTGGCCTAATCGGTAAGGAATTGGACTGGGGGCCGGAGGGTCTCGGGTTTGATCCTCGCCGGTCGAAGCTCCACAATCGTCATTAATGGTAACTGGGCACGGTTAAATATGATCGTGGTCACAATGTCCTCCAAGTGAAGCGATAACGCTGGGGGTGCCAGACAAGAAAGATATTCGGCTCCTGGCCTGGTTCTATATTCTCGAACTGTCTATAGATGGCACCACCATCTATTGTGTTGTCTTCCGAAGGCAAGGCGCCTGGCACGCAGTCCTTCATAGTTTGAGGGCCAGAGGTTCCTTTGATAGCTGATACTTGATTGTGTGCTTCATCAATTCGGAGACGTCTGCTGCAGCGTGGACTGCGAGCAAAGATTTCTTTATACAGGATTCCTCTCACGCAAAACCATCGCCGCCTACGGCAACAATAAGCCAATGTACATAAGAGCTGGCGGGCTGATTGTCAGCAGGTTGTCTTCTCTGACAAATCCCGCTTCAATTTTTGGCACCATGATGGCCGAATTCGTATTAGGCGCTATGCCGGTGAACCGCACATTCCGGAGTGCATTACCGAACGCCACAATGGACGAACACCCGGAGTTATGATCTGGGGTGCCATAGCATATCATGAACGATCACAATTGCTACGAATTGTGGGCAGTACCCGATACATAAACGAAGTTTTACAGCCCCAAGCTATTCCTTTCCTGCAAGGATTTCCAGGGGCTGTATTTCAGCAGGATAACGCCCGTCCACATGTCGCCAGGACTGTCAAATCCAACATTGATTCGCAGCTGGTACAGCTTCTCACTTGGCCTGCATATTCCCCGGATATGTCACCGATTGAACATGTGTGGGATTTCGTTTAGCGGCGTCTCGCTCGTGAACCTCGTGCTGTTGCTTCGACAGACGAACTTTGGTTGCGCATACAAACAATATGGAATACTTTTCCGCAGGCAGGTATACAAACTTTGTTTTACTGCATGCCGAGTCGTGTAGCAACTCTTATTGCGGCGCGTGTTGGCCACACAAAATACTAATTTCTATCTTTTTTTATTGTTTGTTTGGTTTTAAAATGTAATCATTTATTTGTACCATTAATACTCAACTGTGTATTAAATTTCATTCAACTATGAAGCTTCCTTCATGGTGTGGCCATTTTTACAAACAGGAGTGTATTTCAGGTGTGATGGTCACCAACGATAGTCGTAAGTCTACAATTGAAGACTTTGATGCAAGTACCAGTTTACGCCCAAACTTTTCCCTTTTTTTTTTTAAATTCATTTTTACTTGTGGAGAATATAGATGTTCCAACCGGTGCAACAACAAGACACAAATGTAAGATCAAGACCATTTTGTAGTAAATAATATGGGAAAGAAAGCCTTTCTATCAGACACTGATGTTATTTGTTGGTCTTAGCAAAAATGGTGAGTCTGGACTTACCTGGGTCTTGGTTCTTGCATCAAGGCCCTCATTTGTGTTTTTCAGATTATAATATCGAAAAATTGCCTGACAAAGTCTTTCGCAATTCCCTTAAAGTTACTAAATATAGCTTAAAATTTCACTTATAGAAATTTCCACGGGAGAGCTCCGTAAATCTTTTTTTCTGCCCTATAGCTTAAAATTGATTTTAGTTTCAGAAAAAAAATGACTAGAGGGAATTACTGTTTCCCTCAGACCAAAAAAGGCGCAGTGCGCTTTCAGATAAAAGCGTACTTTTAAAGAGAAATTTTGCCAAATAAAAAAGGTGCTTCCTTTATTTTTTAGTGTACTAGTCACTACATACGAAGTTTATGTGTTTTCTACAGTAATTATTTTTAAAATATTGAAAAGCTTTTTGATGCTTAGTTTTAAAGGTAATGCCAAAAAGATTTAGCGTTCAGATGAAGCATTCAGATATAGTCTAATCAGATTCTTGTGGATACGTGATTGAAAAGAGAGATTGATGTTTCAAGGACAGGTTTGTATGAATCTTTACCTTTTGGGAAAAAAATTCGCTTTTGTGAAGTTCTGTTTAATTTTTTAAAGATCAAGGAGGGTTGTTTAAGTTTATGGTCAAAAGTTAGCTTAAAAGCGGAAGGGCACGGTGCCCTCCTACAAATCTTGGGGGAAACACTCTGGAAAACTCTCCCCTTTTTTTTAATGTTTCCATTATGTTTTGAAAATTTCAATGTCGAAAAATTCCGAAGGAGAGTGGCTGGATTCCCTGTGGTAACTAAATGTAGTTTAAAATTGAGTCGAATATACTTCAGTTTTTAAATCCTTCCAAATGAGATCACTGAGCCTCCTACTCTCTCAAACGAGACCAAAGATAGTTTTGCGTTTTTTAATAATTCAAAGTCGAAACATTTTCGTTGAGAGGTCTCGATGCTTCTCTGTTCGATTAATTTTACGAAAGGGAGCCTAATATTATACATTTCGAAAACTTCCCATTTTGGAGAATTTCTGGGAAGAGCCCCCGACATTATATTGTAAACAAAGATAGACTATAACGGACTTCAAATTTGAAAAAAAAAAAAAAAAAAGTTAAGAAAACAAAATCGTGGGGGAGCCCCCTTCTTTCTCACTCCTCTAACGTTACCAAAAATTGTAAAACTGCGGTTTTTGACATCAATTTTGGAAATAACGCTTGGAAGGGAAATAGAACTCGGTCTCCCGATTCTTTTCTCCTTAGGCCTACATAGATCAACCGATTTCGAAAAAAAAATTGGGGGGATTTACCTGATTTTTCCCTTTCCTCGTGTCCTTCCTATGTTGTCGGTATAGAAGCCTAAAGATGTGCCTTTCAAGACTTATAACTATTAGTATCCTTCCTTCAAGGCACATAAAAAATGTGTCAGTGTTAGCTTTATTTTACGTTTCACAATTTCCTTCTATTAGGTCGTTAAAACTTGATTTAGAAACTTAAAGGAAAATAGCAACTAGTGGTAGTTTAATTCCTTTGCTCGACTCGGAAGAATCGAGATCCGGTATTGTTTAATTTAACTTTTGTAATTTACAGAGGTTGGCCAAAATATTCTTTTGCCGACTGAACCAAAGTCTGCTCCTGGTCAGAAGTAGTGATAATAATAATAACTGTTTTTTGACGACAATAAATTTTTATGGACAGCGTTACGAGTTCCCAAATTACAGGCATTTAAAATATTTGCTAAACCGAGATTCAACCAAAAACATCTGATTTTGGACACACTTCGGTATAAAAATTTCAGGCTTTATTCTTTCGAAATGAAGACTTTAATTGCAAGCTAAGAAGTAATAAAAAAAGGCGGAAAAGGACATTCAAAATAAATCTTTTTCGCCCACAAGATTTATTTTGTCTCTCAAGTTTCCGTCTTTGTGTTCCTATGTTATTTTACACGCTCTGTTCCTCATCTTTGAGTAATTAGTTCACAAAAATTAAAAATTAAACATAAGTTTTTTAATTGAAAAGAAAGTTCAAAAACAGAAATCTTTCACCTACGTAATTTCTAAAGGGATTTAAGTTCTTTTGTAAAACGAAACAGTACACGATTATGTTATCCATATAAACAATTTCATTGAAAAATACACTGCAATGTATGAGCGCAGATCTAGGACATGATGCGTAGAACGACAAAAATGCAAGTAAAGGTAATTTAGTTGAACTTTAATTTCGAATTTTCTTCTTCGTTAAGTTGGATACGATAAAAGATGATTCCGAGAATTTCAAATTTGTGCCTTTTCACCAGTAATAGGCTTTTGGTTTCTCAAGTGTCCTTAAGATGGCGCTGCCTTACGAGTTCCAAAAACTTTCTTCGGCTTGTAATTGGTTTTTAAAAGAATAATTTTTTAATCCTCTCCTCACTCAAAAACACACTCACATGACTCAAACTTAGCTTGAGTCATGAGTTTTAATCTGACGGGTTTTCTTCTTAAGCATTACATTCGCAGCAGTCTGATGTCGACAAAATAACCATCATACACAATAAACTTACTGCTAACCTTTGGCGAGATTTGGTAGCTTCATTAAAAATAAAAAATTTATTTTAAAAAAATACAAAAAAAAAGTAAATTAAATTTTGGTAAAAAATGTTGTTCATTTTTTCCTGTATACTTTTCAGAATTTGCGTTTTTAAATTATTTTTTTCGTTAAATGAATTATGATATTTCGTGCTGCCATCTATTGGATAAATATGTGCAATATTGTGATTGTTTGAGGCTAAAATACACAATTTTACACATGTCAGCTCAGTAATATTGTTATTACATAAATAGGAAAATTAGAAAAACACAGTTTTATTGTCTAAATGTACTTTCCGGAAAATTGCCGCCTTATTTACCGGAAAAATATGTTTATTAAATATTTATGTATTTTAAATGTTCTCTTCATTCGATAACAATGACAATTATTATTAGAGTCGAGTCACGTTAATCCACGATACCCGTTTGTTGAAAATCCGGCAAAACTGAACCAAATATATTTTCAAAAATTACAACTGGAAAGGTTCTCTGAAAATATTTAAATTTTCTAAACACATGTAATTTACACAACACATATAATATATATATGTATGTGTGTGTGTATATATATATATATATATATATATATATATATATAGAGAGAGAGAGAGAGAGAGAGAGGGGGGGGGGGTATTTCATTTAGCTGTCAGAACTTCTAAGAGTCGTGCGGTGCATCGTGGCGACTCGAAATCATATAACGGACGGTCGGAAATGATTTCCCGATCCGAGAAAGTTTAGATATGCCGGGAGTATTCTAGATTGTTCCGAGTTCCATGAACTGACGATGTAAGGTGTGCATTGTAGCCGGTGGAAAAAAAACTCGAACACTTACTTGGATCCAAGTACCTTTTGCTTTTTTACATGCAAGAATAAAAAGATTTTTCACTTACGGGTCTCTTACTTTATGGTACTTCACTGGACATCATCGCTTCAGGAAAGCATTTCCGACCCTGCATTGCTATTTGATTTCAAGTCGTCGCGATGCAACTTACCTTTCTTGGTAGTCCAGTCCTAGAAATTTAATAAAATATTTTACCAGATTACATTTTTCTTCAATAACACAAGAATTTCTAGAGAATAAATACAGGTTATTACATGAAATAATTTCTATAGAATAAAAACAAAGTGTGAACAAGCAAATGTTGAACATTATTTTTTCATAAGTGAGGATTTAGTAACAGTAGGGCAGTTTTCAGTTTTTAGCAACAATGTATAAAACAAATCTTTTCTCACTTTCATCTTTTGCAAGAATAATATTGTGTTCTTGAAATATTTTTACACCCCTTTCTGCAGTAACAATCACAACAATTATTCTGTCGCGTTTTCCAATTCCACTTGTATAACCAGAGTCATATTTCCAAGCTGAAGGGTCTTTGTCACATATAATTCCTGCTGTTGTATCTGGCCAAACTGTTCGCATTTCATCGGTTAAGCCCTGTTTTACAAGTGCTTGAAAAACAGCCATGACTTTTTCTTCTCCTGATGATGTTGGGATTTCAGGAACTCCCAACAATTGCTCCATGCCTTGAAAAATTATTATAATTTCCAAGCTAATGATCCTCTCAATTCCTATGAATTGTGAAAGCAATTTTCAATCCCTGTGTAACACTAATTCTTGGCAATCGTTAAGGTTAATTTTTTCTAGAACTTTTTCACGTCTCTCTTCTCTAAATATTTTTTGAAAGCACTGAAGACAAGTTCGTATGATTAGATCCTCATCAGTATCACGCCCAAACGTTTCTGCAGCAGCGACCAATATGTAAATGTCATGTCTATCAGTAACTCTTCAGAAAAACGAAGAGTAAAAACTGCAATATACCTCATGAGTCGAAATTCCCGTGTTTGTAATGTCACTGTTGTGTTAGTTGCTGGTGTTTGCCTATCAATGACAGAAGTACTCACTGTTGTCGAAACCATCACTGCTTAGGTTGCTTGAAACTATCCACTATAATATTAAAATCTGTTCGCGTCTGTCTGTCTGTTTGAAGATCTATCTTCTCGAGAACCGCTGCGAATCGAGAGTCAAATGAGGTACCGATCAATTCGAAATTTTCCAAAGAAAACAATAGGACCAATCTCGTAATTGTGCGACTTTAATTAGCGGAATATTAATTAAAACGTTAATTAACATAACATTATTCAGGAATTTTTATTTTTTTCCTGTTGCCATTTTGCATATTGGTGAGCAAGTAAAATTCTAATAATTCTTTTAAAAGAGATTTTTTGGCTGCTGTCCAAATCTTAAAACAACGTTTCCATCTAGAATTTTTATTTTAAATTAGTTTAAAATTGGTTGCACTATTCGGACATAGCCTTTATTTTATCGTCTGTCTTTTTTTTAATTTTTACATTCAACGTTCTTAACTTTTTTCAGCATAGGAAAGTTGTTTCTTTAGCTATCTTTATTGATTGTAGTGTAAGTTTATCATTCGCCGGCTTCATATTTTGGTACATTTAGGAGATGTGACAAATTATGTTTATTTTGTTGGACCTTTTCCCGTCACATGGGTGAGTTTTCGAATTGTAATAACCCTCTTTTTCCTTCCTGTTTCTATTTTTGAAATACAGTTTGTATCGTTAAAAGAACATGTTAAATTAAGATTGTTTGGATTTCTTTAAGTGAAGCAGAGTTGAACAAAAATATTGTTTTTAAGGATTTTAACTAAAGCTTAATTCGAATCTGATGACTTGGTATTAAATTAATGCTGATTGGTATTTATAAAGTCTTGGTGCTTTAGTTTCACGTAAGCAACCAAAAAGTATGTGTCATTTTATGTAAAAAGCTGATCTTAATTGTACATACAAATGTTTCAGGTATAGTCTATCAGATTTCATTCAGTTTAAAGTGAGCACAGATTATAATTGATAATGCATATATTTTCATCTTTTGTGCTAGCTGAAAATACTCATAACTTGCATTATTGATAACTATGATTAACTTTAAAGAGATTTTTGCCAAAAATATGCTCTACTGGTGTTTTGCAAACCTTGCATTACGCGTAATTATTTACTCCTTAGCGCTTTAGAAACTGATGTCAGAGTAATACAAAAACATCAATTGGACATTTCTTTCATTTTTTAAGTAGCCCGTGCAACGCCGGGCACGCAGCTAGTAATTCATAAATTCTGTGTCATTTCATTTCCTCACAAGTTTTTTTCTTTCGAATAACTTCCTTCTTTTCCCATCAATTTTTTTCTCTTCATTTTGCACTATTTTTTTCAGCACCAATCATGGAGCCTGGGAGTCATTTTTGCTCTGCAGAACTAGGAATTTCCTATCCTTTACATTTTTTTTATCTCTTTCAAAGCATCTGCATGCACAATGTCGAAGAGATTATCCGTAATTTGATATCAAACCCCTAAAAAAGATCTCTTCTCCCTATTTTTAGCTGTAGTTCTAGAAAAAAAACCCTCTGTACCCGTTTCTATGCATCATAGAGTTTAGACTAATTTAACAACTCAGTGGTCTGTTCTCCTAGTAGGAATTCGCGTAATTTTCCAGTAAACAGAAATTTCTTGAATCTTTAACGATGCATTTTTATTTATTTATTTATTTTGCCTTACTTACAACTTTAGATTGTAAAAAAAGGTGAAAAGATGCTAAAAACTTGCCTGTTCGACGGTATTTTTTCTCTAATAATTTGTTTGGAAATATATATATATATATATATATATATATATATATATATATATATATATATATATATATATATATATATATATATATATATATATATATATATATATATATATATATATATATATATATATATATATATATATAAAACGCTTATGCGTGGCGCAAAACGAGCCTTTATTTCTTTCTCTCCGTTGGCAACGATCCGCTTTGTTTACGATCGCTGTTTACAAGTGCTGCAGACTCGCTTCTAGCGTTAGATGTCTAGCGTTTTAGATGAAAGGTTTAAACTCTGATCGGTAAGAAATGCTGCCGATAGGATTAGGCGCGCAACCGCACGCCGTGAACCGCGAATTGCAAATCGAGTGAGTTCTGTAAGTGTTATCAAACATATTTCCAGTATAATCATGCTCTTTACCGGTGAATAGAGTAGAAATGACAGTGATAGTAATGAAACCGGAGAAAAATATTATTTTATTTTTAAAAAAAGGCTAATAATAACACTGATACTTATTTTCGAATGCCACTTATTTTATCTGATAGTAGCGTGCCTTTTAAATTCAAACGTGAACAATTTCCTGTTAGATTAGCCTTCCCCTAATAACTATAAATAACGCACAGGGTCAAACTTTTGATAAAAAAAATTTAGATTTGACAAAACCACTTTTCAAGATTATATGTAAGGCAGATGACAGATATGTAAGGCATTCAAGAGTCATAGTATCTGAAAACCCAGAAATTTTCTATCGTGTATGCAGAGAAGTATTATGATTTTCTTCTCTTTTTTTTTTTTTTTTTTGAAATCCTTTGCAAAGTTAATCTTGATGTCGAAAGGTTTTCCCTTAACCATAGTGCTTACAAAAATTAAAGTTCCCTGCTTACGAGAGCTGCTGAGTCGGAGGAAAAATGTCTTACTCTGACTACAGAATTTTTAGAGACTACGACTCCTTTACCCAAAATTAGTCTCACTCTGGCTGTGACTCCTCAAATATTGGGAGAGCTGCGAATTTTGAGAGAAAATTACTGACTCCGTCTCTTGAAATTTTAAACCTTCGACTCTGACTCCTTTACCATAAAACCAGTCCGACTCCACAGCCCTGCTATAGCTTACCACAAAAAGAAGGTGGATGACCTTAATGCAAAAACATCATTTGTAATAGGTTGTTTGTTATTATTTTGGAATAGATAGGATTAGCGAGACCATGCCTCTTACTATTTGGTGCTTTATGGAAGATTCTACCTATTACAAATGATGTTTCCCTTCAAGGTCATCCGCCTTCTTTTCGTGGTCAAGCTTAACTAACTGCAACCTGTAAATACTGATTTTTTTTTTTTGCAACCACATTTTTTTATATACAGTGAAGCACCGCTTATACGTTTTTGAAGGGACTATGAAAAAGCGTACAGATGAAAAAATGTATAATTTGTAAAGAAAATGTATATTAGACCCTCCAGGGACAATTTAAAAAACGTATAATTGATGAGAACGAATAGAAGAGAAACGTATAAACCGTGCTTCACTGTATTATGCTATTCCACATAGAATAAATGAATTTATTGGACAATTCTCATTGCAAAACATGTCACTTAGTTTTGCAATGCATTGAAGTTAAGAACTGAACAACAATGACAAAGTAAAGCAACAAATTGAATCGTGAAGACCTGAAGAGCGAAACATTTCACATACTTTTGCAATGGCATTGATGTTAAGAACTGAGCCACGGTGGCAAAGTAAAGCAACAAATTTGGAAACCTGATTTTACTACTAATATGTTTTCAAAAAATCATTCTGACCATCTGCTTTATTTATAGTCATTAGGAAGGCTAATCTAACAGGAAATTCTTTACGTTTGAATTTGAAAGGCATATTGCTATCGAATGAAATAAATGGTATCCGAGGCATGAGAAATATTAGCGTTATATTAAATTTTTTTTTTTTTTTTTTTTTTTGCTACAATAATATTTTTCTGCAGTTTTATAATTATCAGTCTTAGGTCAACCCTTTTCCTCCAGTAAAGTGCATGATTAGTCCGTAAATGTATTCGGAAACACTTGCAAAATTCTCTTGATTTGAAGACGGTATAAATTTTTGCACCTTAGCATATCGGCAGCATTTCTGACCAATCTGCGTTCAGATCTTTCTTCTAAAGACTCCGTAGCCCACTGCTCTCTTCTTCGTAAATTATATTCAAGTGCTCTGAATTTCAGAGGCTCAGTGGTAACCCTTCCACACTGCAGGTCCGGGTTCGATCTCCGGATTGGGCATGATTGATTCAGCTGCTCATTCCTTCAGTGGGTCGATAAAATAAGTTCCAAGTATGCTTGGGAACTAAACACCGGGGGTTCCGCGTTAGGCTGACCTCTTAACCGGAACATCTGCCTACCCCAGAGCCCTTGGTTAGAAGGAGTGAGATGGGTACAGTAGGCCTTGGCCCTCATAAGCTGTCGTGCCACTGGATTTGGTTTCTTGACTTTTAAAACACTCATTCTAACATTTTTTTTTTACTAAATCACTGCTTTCAGAGAATGTCAGAAGTTGCTTGCTCTTTGCAACTGTTAGACATTTTGAAACATATATATACACATATTTTGACACTGAACATAGTATAGTTAATGACTATGAAATGTTTTTAAGTCTATTAACATTGTGGGGTTTTTTTTTCGCTGCAATTTCTTTTGCATTCAGTAAATGAAGGAAAGAAAGATTATATTATGTTTGTAATTTTAGTACAAAAATGTTCTTTTGCATACTTCTCTCAAAAGATAATGGTATTGCAAACTTTTGCTTTATAATAATCCAATGCACGAGTTGCATGTCAAAGTAATTGTCCCCTTTTAAATGTATGAAAATCATAAGTGTTATGATATTCATATTAAGAAAAGAAAAACTACTTTTTTTATACAGATAAAGCTAGACCAATATTTGGTGACCGGTGAGCGAGCGTAGCGAGCTCGGATCGCGTAGCGATCCGAAGGAACTGCGTAAGCAGTTCCGGGGGTTGGCGAGCGTTAGCGTGCAGGGGGCGATAGCCCCCTAGTATATATATATATATATATATATATATATATATATATATATATATATATATATATATATATATATATATATATATATATATATATATATATATATATATATAACCCCGAAGATCAATACAAAAGACACTTCTTAATTTGCTTAAAGAGCAACTGGAAGACGTTGATGTAATTTTACTTGTCTACTTTGATCGTTACAAAAGTCAAGCAAAGTAACCAGTTGCGCAAACCACTTGTTAGCAAAAATTATCGACAGAAGATAATGTTGTACTTAGGAAACAGATTTTGTAAAAATAGAGAGTTACCGCATAAACCATTCTCAAATAAAAATTAATGATACAGGCAGTGTTATACTTGATTAGAAAGTAAATTAACGATATACATTTTATGAAAATAGAGTTACAAACTAAGTTTACCTAATCTTATGAAAATAATTATAGACTTATTTCGTAAAAAAATATATATATTACCTTTTATAATGCGAAATGGAAATATCAAGTGTTTAATCACATTAAATTAAAAAAGCAAATGTCATGTTATGAAAAACACTACATGCTAAAAAAGTTCATAAAACTTAAATTACATTTCTAATTAATTTTAAAATCACTCAAAAATTTATGTGTCCTTACAAAAATAACTCAACTAAAAACTAACAGGGAAACTTTCGTGAGATTGTTTCAAAAATGATTGCAGCAGCATGAAGCGTCGTGTTGGCGAAAAAGCTTCGCTGCCCTGAAAAGCTGGAATCGGACTGGTGTATTAGGTCACAGAAGAATCTAGTTCGAGTAAACAAACAAGCGCTTGTTCGAGCGCTTGTAACAAGAAATAAGGCCATCAAATATGCAAATCTGATATATATATATATATATATATATATATATATATATATATATATATATATATATATATATATATATATATATATATATATATATATATATATATATATATATATATATATATATATATATATATATATATATATATATATATATATATATATATATATATATATATATATATATTTAATTTGAAAAATAGTGAAAAAAAAAAATTTCCGGCGAATATTCGATAATTTCATGTTGTTTGAGGCATTGGAAACATTTCTGATTGAGCAATTATTTTGCGCAAATAATTTTTTTTGTCCACTGGAACAAAATTAGGGGTTAGGAGTAGGGGAAGGTCGGGTAGTATCGGACACCTAAACACCTAAGCCATTTACATCATAACACTTATTGATTTATTTGTAAAGAATTAGTTTTTACACTGAATTATGCTGTACTAAGTTACGTAATATAAATTGTAAACTTTGATTAAAAAAACATGGAGTAGTATTTTTTAAACAAATTTTTGTCAAACTCTATATTTGGCTTATTTTAAAATTTGGAGGGTTGTATCGGACAAAACATTAAAATGTTGAAATAAAAACAAACAGTTTAGAAATAACATTCAATTGTGCAAAAAAAATGAAACGAACAAAGTAGTTGGTTACTTAGAATAGTATACAAGTCTAAAAATGAAAATGAGTAATAATTTTTTATCAATGTTGGAAAAATATAGCCTATTGTGATTTTATTAAGTACAACTTTTCAATAGCTTCTTTCACATTTGTTTCATCCCATTTATGTCGTTTCCATTACAACCTGTTGGACAAAGAAAAATACCGTCAGTATTTTATTTTGGTGCCAGTAACTTTGTCCGATACAACCCGACTGTAAAGCTACAGTTGTTTAACCACTACTAGGTTATTACTTAAGCTAGACACTTTTATAGCTCATAATACTTAGATTGATATACTATCAGTCTAAAAGTATAACAATGAAGCAATACTCGTATAACTTACTCTATGCGTAAATATATGCCTCAGAAGTTAAGTTCGTGCACTGCAATTCTCTAAACAAACAAACAACTAGCTTTGCACACCAGAACGAACGGTTGATTTGAACCAATATGGCGTCTGTGGCTTTCTTCCCCAATACGGCACATTATGTTGACCCAGTACGTGCTGCCCCTGGCGGCGGAATTAAGAAGCAGCCCTTGTCCGAAACTACCCGCTGTCCGATACTAAACGACCTTCCCCTAAACTTTTTACTAAGTTGAAAAATAAGGGTCGGTCTAAGGTTACCCCTTACCTCGAACAAAGAGAGTACAAACTGCGTTTCACCAACTTTAATTTCTAGAAATTAATAGGTGAGAGACCCTACTTGCTTATTTTTGCCCGAATATTACGCTTATGGTTGTCTCATTCTGATTTTGATGCTCACATTTCAATAATGACCCGCTCCATAACCATAAACTGGATCCACTCTTGGAGACATTATGGCCACTGATATTTTAAAACTCATACACTGAGTTGACAAAAGTCATGGCATACCTTTTAATGCAGGGTCAGGCCTGTTTTTGCTCTTAGAAATGCAGAAAATTGGTATGTTTAAGGTTCACCAGAAGTTATTTTAAGCTACAGAAATTAAATTACGAGCTGTAATGCTGATATAGATGACTATACAGTAGTGGTAAAAAAAATTGCATCACCCGCGCCGCAAAGGAGAGGAATATCATCCCGACTGCATTCAACACACAGTCAAGCATCCCGTATCCCAGATGATTTTGGGATGTATTTCTCATCAAGGAGTTGGTGGGCTTCACTTTGTGCAAAGAACTGTAAAACGCTCAAGTGTTTATTGGCATTTTGGAGGAGAATTTGCTTCCTACTATCCGGGATTAGTTTACTTCAGTTCTAAACGTTATTTTCCAGAATGATTCTGCTCCGTGCCATAGGGCAAAACTGGTAAGTAACAATTTAAAAACCTTTATCCTGCCTTTAGACTTAAATTGACATGGAGTTAAGTAATTTTTTTTTTCTCTAACTCACACGCAGGTTCAGAAATGGAAAAATGAGCATGGGGTCAGCAGTTTGCCTTGACCAGGAAACAGCCCTGATCTACGTAAACAATTATCGGATTCATGCTGTTAAATATTTATTTCATAAGTTTTTCAGAATTTCACATACATTCATGGTTAATCGGTCGACCAAAACTTCTCACATAATTCCATTGTTGTGAAAATGCGAGGGTGATGCAAATTTTTTACCAGCACTGTAAGTACAAAATATGATAGAACTGGTCAAATACTTTTGAAACTAGATGTTTCTAAATGAGTATTTTGCTAATGTTCTAAAAACAGCCAGATTTCGTTAAATTTTAAAAGGTTGAAACAAGAGATTTTTTTTTTACGAAATTCTTATCATAAATTTCATATGTCCATTAGTTGTAATTACCAAAATTAAAGCTAGCTGCTTGTGTGCATCACATGACTTTCTTTTACGCTAATTTAATGATAATAGTGCCTTGGAGTAAGTAAGGAAACACTTTAAATATTTTCACCCCTAATCCGTCTCGGAAAAGCGAAAAAGATTTTTATAGAGATTAATTTTCCCAATATCGGCAATTTTAACGTGATTAAATGGTTAACTCTAAATATCGATAATAGTGCGAATTGAAACCAGGTTCGAAAAATATTCTTTGTTGCCACATATGTCGCCTACTTGGCGACATATTGCCAAGTTGGTGGCAAAACTTGACGACCAAAATTTTGGTGATATATTGCCAAAAGCTCGCCAAATTATAACATCGTTTAAGTTTGCACTGAAATTAACACTGATTTTCCCCCTTTAAGAACAACCAAAAGGGTACATATTTGTGCAATTTTGCGCTATTGACGAAGCATGTTTTCATAAATAATTTCTGTGGTGGGAAAAACAAACGTTTGAGGTTTAAAACTTGTAAAGTAGGGTGGGCCGAAAAAAGGATATATCCTAGAAACAACTTCTAATAGCAAAAAATAGCTTTTTATTGCCACCCTAAACATGAGAAAAGTAAAAAAAAAAATAATAATTATGTCTTCAGATCGTGCATTGGCAGCAAAGTTTGAAAAAAAGGTAAAAAATGGTTCAAATATTTTTATAAGAATCCAAATGTTCAAAATTTTTGTTCTAATCCCATTTAAATGCTTCTTTTTAATAGTATTTTAATATATCTTTGAAAATATTTAATTCCTTTATAGTCTTCAGTTCGCGCATAAGCCGCAATGTTACGTGAAATCAACCAAAAATCGACGTTTTTAGCTTATTTTGTATATTGTAGTATTTCTTTAGATCCCATTTATGAACTTTTTTACAGTAAATTTGCACTATACAGCTCTTTCTGGAACTGCAATTATATTGCGCTGCATTAACAACACAGAACCCACCCCAAGTAGGCAGTTGCACTTTCGTTCCTCCCTGTAATTCCCTAGAATACTGGACTTATTGACAAGACTTCTACATTTGTAAAGTAACTTTCATAATAACTATTGTGTTTTAAACATTTCTACGTTTCGATCAAGGTGTGAAGTTGGACTTACGAATCAGTTTTGGCACTGATGTTTGAAAAAATATAAAGGTTTTTATATAAATCCATCTCTTCCGTCCAATACCTCAAATGAATTTCTGCAGATTCACTGAATAGTTCCATAATCCATTCATTGCCCGTGAGCGATATGGGAATTTCAAGAATACATACTTAAGGATAGTATAATTTCTAGAAAGTATAAAATGTCCTTTTTTTTCACATCATCACTGAAGCGGGGGAAGTAAACACGTTGACCTGTCAACTAACTGCTGTAGTTAGAATCTTCAAATCTTAATATTGATAGAAGAAATTGTCTTATAGCTTTTGATGTGTTTCTAGATTAGTAGTTTTTTGCATTTTATAGATACCGTACTGTAATCCAACTCCTTTATATTTAGCATTTATTGCATTGCCATGACCAATAACAATTTCTCAAAAATAAAGTTGTAAGCATTTCATTGAACCACCGGATCCACGATGTTTGGAAAATTATTCCACATCTGACTTGTAGATTTTGTGACTTAAAATAAGTGTACAGGTCCATGTTTCACGGAAATTTGTTCTTTTCTTTAACATTTTAATTATATCAAACCATAGAAGCATAATTTTTAACGATATTATTTACGAGTGCCTTCATTCCACTAGTAGTTTAGTTTAAATATTATACATCCCCAGCACACCGTTAGCACACGTTAACGAAAGCTAATGACTAAAACGTCTTAGTTTTGTGGGAGCGAGATCAAAAGTCATATTTCCCTTTCTCTTTTGCAATAACAATATCCATCAAATACTTCAGCTCGCTTTTTAAGTCAGTTTCCAAAACTTCGATTTCTTATGACCAAGTTCTTTCTAAGTTAATAATATTTAATTTTAGAAAAACAGTTGATGCTTTACCTATAAATCAGTAAATGTTCCTCTTTTACACTCCGGCTGTGGAATGGGTTTTTTAAACTGGTTAGTGAGTCGGTAAGTAGGGTGTTTTTTGGTATGAGACAAGATATAGATTAATGAAAAACTTTATGCTCGCGTTCCTCAATGCGAAAATTCAGTCACAAGTTCAACTTCAAACATTGATCAAAACTTAGAAACTTGCCCATCTAACATTTACAAAGTTTCAATAACGCAAGTTCATTGGAATGAGCTCTATGTAGATCTGAACAGGGTAGTTTTGGTCATAACTATTCTATGCTGGAAAGCACTCTAAACCAACACAAA
The DNA here is from genome assembly GCF_026930045.1 of Uloborus diversus. Taxonomy (NCBI): domain Eukaryota; kingdom Metazoa; phylum Arthropoda; class Arachnida; order Araneae; family Uloboridae; genus Uloborus; species Uloborus diversus. The sequence continues at coordinate 35,648,453 of NC_072733.1, read as the reverse complement.
AATGAATTGGCTAATTAATATTAAATATTGAAGTATTTCATACTAAGAATGCGAAATGTAATTACAATATGATATTAGTTTACGAAAGGAAAACTGATGCATCGAACTTTGGTGTATTGCTTTTTAAATATACTAGATGCACGAAAATACGTATTATTATCTTACAAAAATCGTCATACTTTCTGATTTATTTATTTATTTATTTATTTATTTTTTCTTTTTCGTTTTTGAACATGAACATCACTTCGGTGAACATTTCAAATTAAATTCTTTGCTTCATGCTACACATTAAAGTATTCACCTAATATCGTCCTGCAGAATAAACTGACGTGGTATTTTTTCGTCTTCGGCGAAGTAAGGCTGATTTGTCAAGCAGTGTTTCATATCCATTTAATCGAAATTGCATTTCTTTCAACTCCAGATAAAAAGAAAGTTGGAGGCCACGTCATCAGCTGTTGATTTTAAAACGTTTACCACAACTTTTGGTTTACTAAATGTCGTTTCATTTGTCGTAGGTCTGACAGAACCTGTCATCTTTAAGACAGATCTGATATGCTCCGGGCAACATTTTCTTTTATATAATTTTTGACGCATGAAGTCGCTACATTTTTTTTCAAGCCGAAAATGAACCTAATATTGTCTGTTATTGCATTGTAACAAGAACCAGAAAGAATGGTGAAATTGTGTGGTCCAACAACTCGTTATGAATATTGCAAAACTGTCTTCCAATTACGTTTCTTAATAATTATAAATATGTATTATTAGAATCGGGAAGATTACACCAAAGTATGTTCATAACCAGTTAATTGGGAATTGCAAGTAACTTTTTAGCACGAAGAGCAATTTACAAGACGAAAAACAGCAACTTATATTTTTGGAGGAAGTGCAATGCATAGAAAAAATGGTGTAAATACGGGCAACATCTTTTTTATTTTTCTTGATACAAAGTTACTTTAAGTTCGAAATATTCTAGAGTTCTGTCTTTCATTAACAAGTATTAAATAACAAGTATCTTAAATGCAAGAAGGAAAACAATTTTTAATATCAATAATTTAATTTCAAAAACGATGATTTACAAAAAGCTTTTAAAAAAGTATCAGAAAAATGGGTGTGAATATGAACCCCTATAAAAAAAAGTCACCAAAAATATATAGTTTAAAAACAGGATGAAACTATACAAATTGGTTGAGAATTAATTTGTTAGGGGTATAAAAAATAGTTACAGAAATCGCAGACATAACTGACTTTTTTCCAACCGCAGCACAATTTAATTGTAACCACGTTTGGCACATAACACTTCTTCCCGAGTGTCTTCAGAGAACTTTCCATCACGAAAGATAAGTTCCATCGCTTGATAAATAAATCTTGATGTTTAAAAAATAAGTGATGTTATAGTTATGGGCACTCTTTAAATGCAGGCCCATAATTACACCAACTACACGTAAGAAAGATGGCCTCTATCATATGTAGCGCAAAAGCTTGCGTGAATATAGGTCTGCTTCGAAAAGTAGCTCAAGATTTCCGCTTTACGGATATTGCTGTGAAGTTGTTCTTAACTAAACATACGAAAATTAAAAGAAATCGATTTCCCATGCGTATTAAAAGTTTACAGCCCAGAGAAACACTAATTTGTACAATAACTCACGCTTTATCCAAACCACTTGAAAGAATGTTTCTAACTGCTCTCGGATATCTTATATTCATAAATGGCACCATCTACAGTCCTCGTCACCAGTCTTCAGTACCTCCCGACTAGGAAAGGGTACCCATATTTACACTTGTGTCCCTTTACACCTTTCCCTCTATACAACCATCTTTTCAAGTTTTTTTCATCCATAAACTTCCGGTTTTAGCTGATCATTGAAGTATGTGTTATTTTCAACGCATTTTCTAAGAAACAGCGTATATATACATAAATTCGTACAGTATATTCAATTTTTGTGTGTGTTTTCAAAATTTTCGCAGTGTATATGTGCTGAAAGTTTTATTTGATGTGTTGTAAAAGAAACCAACTTCTCATGACTAGCTCTATTTGCATTTGTTGCCGCTTACGAGCGTCCGTGCATGCGCCGAGAAGCATGCTGGGCTTCGCACCTTGGTCGTGTGGTTTCGATCTCTGTCGGTGTATTTGTGTTCTAATCTGAAAGGGCTTTAACAGTTGGTACTAAAACGTAGGGAATTGGTTTAGGTAACCGCAAGCCCATCATTTGGACAATCGGAGAGTGGGGGTCAATTGATCCACCCCCGGAATTAAAAAAAAAAAGTAATTATGCGTTTTGCTCGTAATTTGATGTTTTCTCTCAAATAAAATGCAATGAATATATATACCCTTTGCCCCCCCCCCCCCCTCCGGAAAATTACAGAAGCCGTCAAAAAAGTAAGTGGCGAAAAAAAAAAGGAACTACCTTTTGCACATACTTACAATATGCAAAAAAATACAATTGCTTAATTGGGGGATCCAAATAAATGCGAAATCTTGAGTATGATTTAGAGCGGCGGTTTTCAACCTGTGGAGAGCGCAACGTTTTTGGGCGGTATAATTCTAAAAGAATGTGCAAATATCGACGAGATCGAATTCATACTGAGCAATAACATTTACTATTTATCAAAAAAAGCTTCGTCATTATTCAATTTAAAAAACAACGTTTCAGTGCAGGTTTTTAGTTAAGATCGTAATGTAGTTTTAAAGTCAAAATACTCAAAATGCATTATTATTTAAGTTGTTAGTTTATCATGGGACATGAAAAGTAAGATTTTTATTTGAGTCGCGTATGCTAAAAGGTTGAGAAACGTTGCTTTAGGAGTAGTGTGGAAGCGTTGTGTGAGCTGGTAAGTTATTTCTGTGAAGATTTTCAAGATTCTGCTATTCAAGCAAAGACTGAAATTTATCCTTTTTTTTTCAGTAATATGCTCTATTTTAAAATCAAATAAATTAATTTTGAATAATTCATTTTTAAAAAAATAGTCAACAGTTTCGTAAAAAACAAAATGGTTTGGTATTAATCGCTTAATAATGAATGCTTACCAGAAAGTTTTTTAATTTGCTTTTATCAAGCCATAAGCGTTTTAGTACTTAGCACAAATGAATATTATGAACAAAATTAAATATGGAATAACTCAATTTCTTAAGTCTTAGCGTAGCACAAGCACAGAGCAATGTTGCATACGAAAAAGCGTGTGCAGTATAAGTAAGGGTCATTCTTCAAAAAGTGTAATTTTTCTGCCACACGCCTTTTACAGTAAAAACTTTAAGAAACAATTCATTTAACAATGATTTTTAATTTCATCAAAAATATATCTATTTAAACCTGCCACCAATTTTTGAATAATAATTTTAATTTTAGTCTATATTTGGTTCACAACATGTAAATTTCCACCTCCGTGGCATGTAACACACCTTGTGTGGCTGTTTATGTTGCTTAATAACTTGTTTAATTAACAGTATATACTTATTTATTGATTATTCCTTTCACAAGTGTCTCAAATAATAATTGTTTAAGTATATTTAATTTTTTAATATTGTGTTTTAGTTCGTTTTAGTAGGACAAGAAGTCATGTCCCACAATGAATTCTCACCTCCGTTACCTAAACACAAAATGCCATTCCTCGTTAACATGTGGCAGTAATGACATCAAATTTTATTTTTCGTGATAGAAGGAAGCCCACTTGTTTATTTTCAGCCATAGTTGAAGGTGTGAGATTTTTGTCGAAAAAAAAAGATAGATTTTGCTTCGAAAACTGAGTATGGTTATTCTGACTTCCCATCTCCGTGAACTTGAATTTCAGGGATGTAAATTAACGTCAAAAAAAAAGTGGACATGTTTTCATATGCGTAACATGTGCAGATTGTAGCAACAAAGAAAAAAAATTCCCTGAAAAATGTATCTATTAGACCTGTATTAATGGAAAATTCCAGACCTCCGTGAATCTCACCTCCGTGACAGACCTTATCTATGTCACTATTTCTGAGGTGACGATAAATGATGGAGGAGAAATACATCAATAAAATAGATTCTACCAAAATTATAAACTGCCAGTATATCCTCAAATTTAATAAATACTATTTTTAACATACATTTCAAACTACTAATTAAGCCGCACTTTAATTAAGAGAGCTTAATATTATATAACCACTAATCTTTAAAATAGCTGATTTTTAGAACAATTAACAAAATTACTACTAATTAATGCTATTAAATTGGCCTCGATTTTTAAATATATTAGAAGTTTTTTCTTTTTCTATATGTTTCTATGAACAAGGCATTTTTTTTTATTTATGAGTAAAATAATTGGAACTTAGCTGGGCCATTGTTTATGGTTACTTCTAGTTGGTAACACTTTCATGTAAGAACGAAAAAAAAAGAAAAGAAAAGGTTTCGAAATTCAAAAAATATTTGCGTTCAAAAATTACGTTTTCTGGAGAATGACCCATGAACTTATTTACGTATTTTAAAATGAGACACAAAATTAATTTTACTGAATGTAAATGAATTATTTGATTTAAATTATTTTAATGATTATAATTGAAACAGATGCCAACTACTTTTTCCGTGAGTATAACTAATGCATTTTCAAGCTGCGCAGTATGCAGTTTAAGAATATAGCGAAAGCATCGGAAACTACGTTTTTCATGAAAAAACTAAAGCACATTAAAAAAAAAAAAAAACTTTCCATTAATCAGAATTAAAGCATGCGTGAACAAATTTTATCATGAAAGTATAAAAATATACATTAAAAATTGTTGATTCTGAAGCAATAACTAAAGAACATGTATCGAAGTTTTCCTCGAATCTACCAAAAGCATAAATGAATTTTTTTTTCTTGAGAACATCAGCCCCTAAGCCAATCTGGAAACAACTACGACGAAAAACTATCTCAGCATGAAAATTTATATTATTACAGTAACATTGTAATTGAAGACACATAAAGCTTGCAACATAATCTTCTAAAAATGGAGTTCTCTGTACTCTTCTTAACTTATAGGTAACTTAATTCAAAAGAAATTCCTCTAGTTCTCTTGAAATGGAAATGAGAAAAAAATATACCAATATATTACTATGCAGACGAACATGGATAGTACTTTACAGATTAAGTGACATTTATATTCTGCTGTTGGTCGTATTTTTGACTCCTACTGTGACGGGCACAGTGGGGAAGAAGCTTTGAATAACTTAGACTTCACACACACAACCAACAGGGAATTTCAAGTAAAGTAATAAAACTATGAAACAACTAGTCTACAAGTTGAATGATTTTCTTTTTAACTTTTAATTAATTTACATTAATTATTTTTTGTATAAGGTCAATTGTAAAATTATATTATTATCATTCTTATGTAGATGTTCAAGATAAATTTTGTTGATTTCGATATTTTGTTATGCTTGCTTTTAAACGAAGTACACAGTGGCGAACATGAAAATTGCAATACTTTCAATAATACATACCATTCTTGAGTTGTGCAACATACATACGCACATCCGCACATACGCACCTACATACATAGATACGTACATACAGACGTCACGAGAAAACTCGTTGTAATTAACTCGGGAATCGTCAAAATGGATTTTTCGCGCGTCTATACGTTCTTAGGTACTTATCCAAGTGTGGTCGAGTCGAAAAAGAAACTCAACATTCATTCGCGGGTGAGTAAAATGGAAATTAAGGTCGATTTTTGAGTGAAATTTTTTTTGCGAATACAATAATTCCTTTTTTGTAAAAGGAAGTAAAAACAATACGGACTCAGTTCAACGGGTTTTGGTTTGGAATTTTGACTGTTCGATTCAAAGGAAAACATGTGTCGTAACGGCTAAAGCAGCCTGCTGTGGGAAATTGTATCCATTTAAAAAAAAAAATAATAACCGCTTCCTTTGAATCTCATTTATTTTTTCTCTAGCCTAATTGTTTCAATCTTCCTTAATCAAACACCATGGTTTACAAATAATTAATAAACGTACCATGCAGGCTGATGTCAAAATATAGAACCATGATCGTTTTTTTTTTTTTTTTGGTCAGAAAACGTTTTGCTGTTTTTTATTGCAATTTGCTTCAATAAATAGCATTCGAAATCGAAGGTTTTTTTTTTTTTTTTTTTTTTTTTTTTTTCAGGCAGAATCTCACATAGGTTGTATTGTATTTGCTATAACCCGTTTTTTCACATGCGCAATTACTGCTTTTTCGCTAATAAAACCTTTTAATGATATTTATGTTTGTATTGAAAATACGTACATCCAAAAAGTGAGCGAAGATCACAGTATCACTACCAACATTGTATTTAACGAGGTTTTGTTAATGATGTCTTCAAAATACATGCCTTTTTTTGCGCCAACATTCGTTTACTTTTTTTAACTTCTTCATAACATTCTTTGTTTGAAATTTTGAAAGAGTAGAATGCTACATGAAAAGATTCGAAGCAAAGTGCAGAAGTTCCGTACGCATCAACTAGTCCGATTTAATTTTTCCAACCTTAATAAGCTCAAAATGACTGTTTCTGTGAGAACGACCCTACTATTACTATTACTCTTATCATTATTATTATTATTATTATTACTAGCCGCCTGCGACGACCAGCTGGTTCGCCTTCTATTACGCCATTCACTTTTCTATGCAAGCAGCCACCTACGGCGGCTGTTTGGCTATCTTGTCATTTACCATTTTAATTCAAGTTTGCCACCTTTGGCGGCTGTTTAAATAAATATGGCAGCAGTATTAATCAATCCATCTCTATCTTTTTTTGTGCCATTCACATTTTTACGCCAAGATTGACGCCTTCGGCGGCTATCTACCTTTACGATCTATCTCTAATATTTCTTATCCATCTCTATTTATTTTAACCTCCCAGCACATCTTTTCCTAATAAAAACAAAGATCACTCAAAAAACCGCTTTTTTATTTTAAGTAGAGCACAAAAAAAGTTATCTCCAAAATTCCCCGTACTGGGCCAAAAGTAACAAGGTAAAGTAAGTGACAAAGAAAAAAAAAATCTCGCTGTTTTTAGTGACTTAAATGCGCACATCTATGAAATGTAACGTAATATGGGTACAACAAAACGTCCAGTTTGGGGGGGGAGAATGAAAAAATAAATAAATGCAATCCCTAAATAAAACAAAAAAAAAAGGAAAGAAAAAAGCAAGCGCTACCGGAAAAACACGTAGTCATCACGTCATAAAATTAGAAGTAAGCTATATAATAAAAAAAAGATTAACATTGTTTGTGATTAAAATTCCGTCGTAAATACCGAAGCGAAATCCAAGTAGTGACGTCAGAGCCATAGAAGATTAAAGAACGCTTTTTTCGACGGATGCGTGGAAAAACATGATGTGTTCAGCATTAAAAAAATTGTAAAAAAAAAACTATTGCGTATTTTTAAGAAATTTTTTCTTCTGAAGAGGGCGAAATGTTTTTACTATTACCAACTTAAATTTTAGAAACGAGGCTTTGATACTTCTCGCAGTAAGATATTAGAAAAATATGAAACCCAGAAAAAAATGCAAAATAAAGGTTTTTTCAAAAATTTATAAAAAAAATACTAAAATTGCTCTATTTTCAAAAATTTTTTGTTCATATTTAAAATTAAATTTCCGACCCTATAGTACAAAAAATATTTGTGTGGCGAGATTGGTTCGGGGTCTGTGAGGTTAAAAGTACTAAAAAGTGCTAAAAACCACATAAAACATTAAATAACTTTTTTCTAATTAAAATATCGAAAATTGAAGCCCGAGGTGCACAACTTCAGCAAAAACTACACCTGTATACCAAATTTCATCTTTCTAGGCCTTACCGTTTTCCCGGGATGCGCGCCACACACACACACAAACATCTTATTTTATTATATGTATAGATTATTATTTATATTATTATTATTATTATTATTATTATTATTATTATTATTATTATTATTATTATTACTTTTACTATAACTCTTAACATTATTATTTTAATAACTGTTATTATTATTGTTACTATTATTATTATTACTACCACTTTTACTATTACTCTTATCATTATTATTGGTGAATTCCAGCGGTAACGGAATGACAGTTTTTACAAAAAAAATCGATGCATTTCTGTCTGTGAGCTTATCAAAATACATACTTTTCAAAAACTGATGCATAGACTTTTATACACATTATGGAAAGTTGCTAAGAAAGCCGAAGTCAAGAATTTTTTGTTAGTAACTTTTTTTTTTTAAATCAAATTTAAAAAAAGGTAACGGAAGGACATTTTTGCGACAAAAATATAATGCATTTAAAAGACAAACGCGAAACACATAGCATTAGTTTTGATACTTTATATCCACTACAAAAACGAAATACCATAAATATACCCACTCTCAAGATCTTCTCACATATCCTCCTAATGTTGGATTTTGTTGTTTGTTTTGACTTCAATCATCATTTGAGGCAGTATTTAGAAGCAAAGAGATGTAAGTGCCAAAATTTAAAATTTGGAGATAATCTAGGCTAGGAGATTATCTCCTCGTTTATGGGGCAGGAGATGGTGCTAGTAGCCTCGATAAGTGCTGCTATACAGTTTGATTTCGAAAAAATTCAATGAAAACCTACATAGGATCTGAACTTAAAACACGTTTAACTCGAAACTTTAATAAGTCCACTTACATCCCTTTGCTTCTCACTGCCTCCTTTTTAAAGATGATAATGTGGCGTCAGCTTTTAATGTGTAAATATTCAATATTGTTTTCATCGCTATTTGTAATATTTTCTCCGAAATAAACATATTTGCTACTTTTCTACTGTATTTCTTGTCAATCAAAACAGTACTTCTCCATTTTTGACTTGTGTATTTTGCCGATACCTGCTTGAGTTTTGTAAATGAGTGTTGTACTACTTATTGTTAAACATTATCTCCCATTTGATGCTAATTCATTAAACTAAGTGAACTATCCCCCCCCCCAAAAAAAAAAAAAAAACTGCTATGTTTCATAGTAAATAGGACGCTTTGATTTAAGCTTGCACTTACTTAGTTTGTTGAGGGAAATTTTGAATATTTGAATTTAGTATATTCACTTCAAAAAAAAATGTAGCATTCATTACGTTGCACCTCTTAACGTTATGTTTTTAGTGTAAATTAATAAAGATCTGTGAACTAAATACAAACAAATAATTATGATTCATAATATATTGAAGCTTCGATTAAAAATTGCAGGGTTAAACTGAATAAATGAACTTGTGAATGATGTTTTGAATGTTTGAAATCAATATAACCGCTTTAAAAATAAAGTAGTATAAATTGTTTTGCTCGCCATTTAACATTTACTTCGTTTTGTCACAAATTGATTAAACTTAATTGACTAAATACAAACTAATAAGTTTCATTTGTTTCATAATAAATTGCTTGTTTTGATTCAAACCCTCCTTTAGCTCACAATGATAATTTTTTAAAGTCAGTACTTCCACTCCTTAATAGAAAAATAGGAGTTCGTATCAATAAATATTAAGGTTCTTTTGATGCAAATTGTGCTTAAATTCTGTGAACTAAATATGTACAAAGAAACTAATATGATTCATAATAAATTTCTCCTTTTGATTCAAACTTACAATTTAGTTTGTCTAACGAGATGAAATACAAGTTGTCGTCGACGTAAGATTTCTCTCGAAATATGTTCTAAGAACAGAATAAAATGGTAACTCTGCAAAAACACTAACAGAAAAGTAAAGGCAAATGCGAAATATACTTACAGATAACGTTAGTTATGGTACTTCAGTACAGTGAAACCTGTGTAAGTTGACCACTTCCGGTGCAGTACTTTGGAGGTCAACTTGGACAGGTGGTCGTGGTCAACTTACAAAGGGGGTAATGATTTTTTTTTTTTTTTTTTTTTTGTCATTTTTTGCATAATGTATTCATTTTTTGACTGATTGGCACTTACACTTTCTGTTCAACTCACTTTCATTGCTTAACATTACGTTGAAACAATAATTTAAAATGTTATTTAACATATTTTTAGAGACTATTTTCTGAGAATGACGTATAATGTGTCATGCAAATTTAAAATTTCAGTTAATTGATCAAAAACAAAAAAAATATCACATTGTTTGTGAAAAGTTATTTATTTGATATTAATAGTTCCTGAAAATTCATAGCTAATCAAAAGTAACAAATTTTTCGCTTCACTTTTTTTATCATAAACATTTATAACTATTATGATCTACTTTTCAACAAAATAACTTCTCATTGAAGTTTGGCGCACTTATTAGACACTAGTTATGGAAATTCCATATGTGTCAGCTAATTTTCTCTGGATTTCTCCCTTTTCAATTAATTTTAATATTTCATGCTTTTTATCAATCTGAAGTTCAATTAACTTTCTTTTTAAAGCCATTTTATGTAAAACTATAACACAAAGAGCAACAATCTGGACTCTCATAGTTTAAAAAGGCCGTTGAAAATAAAAATGTCCTATCTCTTAATCCCTTGCACCAGAAATACTGCAATGCAAGTAACTTTACTCTTCAGCATAATGCCAATGTTGCCACAAAATATTGCAACTGGAAAAAATACTTTGTACTTTTCTACTGACACATTTTTTTCATTGAACAGAGAGTACAAAAGGCAATCTTAAATAGGATAACAAAAGAAAATCAATTTTGGAGAATAAAAGGGTTCTTAGTAGTTTTCCCATGTGGGGTTAAACTCACAAAGAGGTTTAGTTATGCTGCTGTTTTATTCAGTTGGTAAAATGCTGGTCTGGCATCAAAAATATTCTAGGAGAGCTATAAAAAATAATAATAAACTAAAATAATTTGCTAAATTAAGTTTTAAAAAATAAACCAAGTGGTACTTACAAAGGGTTTTTAAATTACTCCAAACCAAATTTGTTGTACATTAGTGGTCAAGATAGAGGTGACCAAGTTACAGAACTTTTTCTTCATTATATAAGATAAGACTAATTCCGTTCCTGATGAAAACGGTTAACATAGACAGGTGGGTACTTACAAAAGTGGTCAACTTTACAGATTTTACTGTATATCATTTTAGAAACGAAGTAGCCTGAAGAGTACTGCATATCGTTGAACATTACCTTGCAAATTGATTAAAGTCTAAGAACTAAATACAAACAAACTAATATGTTTCATAATAAATTGCACACTTTGATTCAAACTTGCATTTAGTTTGTCAAGAGAAATGAAATAAGTTGCTCTTTGACGTGAGATTTCTCCCGAAATCTGTTGTAAGAATAGGAAAAATTAGTAATAATTAAGCATCCGAAAACTTGTCATTCATTTCTAAAGCTAGATACAAATTAAGTAATAAATATTAAGACGTAATTGAAGGTTTGAATCAGCTTAAGAATGTTACGTGGAGTAATTCGAGCAAAACTCATTCCGCACAGCCACTAATTGGGCATTTGAAACTGCAGAGAGCCATTTCTTTGTGAAACTTTTTAACGCTAACAAATAGAGCGTCATGCATGTAGGAACGTAAAAACATGAATTGTGTGTAATTAACTTTAAACGGCTCCAATTAATTTCCCACTCTGTTGCATTGCGGGCCTTCGATTGTCTTGTCAGTGCATGGCATCGACTCTTGGGGCGCACATCTAAAATCCTTACTTACTGGAGCCTTAGAGGTATGATGTCCTAAGGAATACTCATCAAGTCTTCTTCAGCAGTCAACGCACATTGCTAAGATGTATTACACTGTTCCTGTTGTGAATGAATGACGCCGACTTGGGATGCACTGCAGATTGCTCAAATGCGAACATGCGTGAGTGTGATTTAATAGTTGTTTGTTACCCGGCTACTGTTTACCGACAGGGGTATCGGCTATGCGATTTAAAAAAATGGTTCTGTGTGAAAAATAGCATGTTTTATTTAATATTATAATAATTAATGATATGTAAGCATTATTTCGGAGCAAAGTTCAAAAATTGGTATTTGAGCATAGCAATATCAAAAGCTGACACAAAAGAAGAATGAGAATGCATGATGTTTTGTTGTGGAAAAAATTCCGTTAATTTTTTAATTTACTCCACTAGTATGGAAAAGTAATGACACTTGTTTACATTTAATCATTTGCAATGTCGACTGTTGATAAGTTAGATAATATTTAAGGAAGAGTAAAATAATTTATATCCATTTTCTTCATACATTCACTTATTTATTTTAAATTAAACTATGAATAAGAAAGTGCAGAGCTGAAAATATTAGCTACTCAATCCCTGTTAATTCATTACTTTTATTTTAATTTAATCATCTTTAATTATTCTTATTGAATTACGTCAATAATTCGACGTTAAAGGCGTGCATTTCCCAAATACCATATTCTTTTAGGTATTATTGGATAAAATGTCATAATAATTAGCATCATAGCCTTTTAACTATCACAATTATGTTCAGTGAGCAACAAAAACTAGAAAAAAATGATATATATTTCAAGCGTAATCGCCAGGTAAATTATTTCTCAGAGGTTGTTGGAACATAGCTAGTCACTATGGTACTTTTTTATCGTCCAGGTCTTGTCGAACCCTGGTATTAGTTTAACTCAAAAATTCAAATTTAAACACAGCAGTCAAAATTTTTATTAATCTACTTATTATTTGGTATTTAAAAATAAACATACCAATAGCCACATAATAGAAAAATAAACTAAAAATACTAGAGGCTTTGCTATTAAAACATTAATTTTTCCATCTCATTTAATAGGCTAGTAGATGAAATAAACATTTTGTTTAAAATGCTTTTCCTCGAATTTTTACCCCCAAGCCATAATTTTCGGAGTTAATCTGTGATAAAATGGAAGTTGATTCAATAATTTATGATTCACTGAATATCGTGATAAAACTTATGATAATATTATTTTGTATTATCTTCAAAACTTTCAAGAATCATGACATACGTGTATTTTCGTCGGGGGGGGGGGGGGGGAATACTTGTTGTTTTAAAACTGAAATTTAGTAAACATCCTATAAATTTAGTTCCGAGCTTCTGGCTGATATTTTAATTCAAACAAAAGTGTTACGCCCCCCCCCCCCGTGCTTTGCTTTTAAAAACTCTGAATTCTGTTAATTATTACGCATACAATTCTTGCTGTTTTTCTGTCGGTTTGGGTAAAAAAGTGTGAGTTTGTTTTAACTATTATTGTTTTCTTTTTTAATTCATTGGAGTTACAATTTAGTAGACGATTATTTAAATTCTAACTCAAGCTTACTCTAAAATTTTAATTTCATGTGAAAGGAAAACTTAAGACACATTCAGGAAACTTAGCTTACAGTTTACCTTTCGTAATGAACAGAAATACATAACATGTTCCAAATTTTATTTCGACTATTCATATTTTTACTTTTTTAATTTTATTAGACTATTAGAGCTCTTTTTTTCCTCGTATTTTGTACAGTGATTTGATTCCAAAAATTGTGAAAATTATTTGTGTTAATGTATAAATGATGCTGTACATACAATTAACAAATCTATGCTTGATACAATATAAATACGAACCCTTAAAACTCGTTTTTATTCATTCATTTAAATTATTTTATCTACCATGAATTATAATGTCCATGAAACGATATAGAAATGAAATTTATCTATCTTAAGGTAATTAATAAATAAGGTTTATCATTTTTTTTTATTCATTCAAATTGCAGTAAATTGAGAAGGATTACTATTATAAAAATAAATAACTATTTTTTGGTTACATTTTAATTTTCCGTATTCCAGTTTAAAGAAAAAATAGCTAAAGCATTGAGGAAAATATATTTTCTTTAGGTACAGTCAAGTTTTTTTGTTCTGATATTATTTGATTTCACATTTTTGATAATCCAGTACCAATCGTGTTTATTCAGTAAAGTAAGCAACTTGCTTTAAATTATTGTGTTGCATTAGTAATTTTTTGATATTTTCATTCAAAAGCATTGATATTAATAAATTGCAAATCGCTGTGCACCCGTTTGCACAGATACGGCAACGAATTGCATTTAGCGTCATCAATACCTTGAAACTCTTTTACTTACTCCGCTGAAGTAAGGCAAGTATACTTTGATCCTGTAAAGCAGGCTATTTTCTACTAATTTAGTTCTATTTTTTTAAACGCCCACAGAAAAATACAAAAATCTTATGAAACGATTTCTTGGAAAATAAACTGGCGGATAAAAAATTCTTATGTGGTAAATTTCAGATAACTTTTAACATCTACATCTATTGCGATAATCCAATTCTGATTTGTAACTGAGTTCAAATAAGTGTCATCATCTTCTTGTGAACCTTTTTTTCCCTAATTTCAAGAAAATTAGGGTATAATTTAAAATTATTGTATACTTCGCATATTTGGAAGGAAAAAAATAAATATTGCAAATAGTTTTCATATTATTGCTTTTGACTTGAAAATACAGATTATTTTTAGAAAATCCAGTCTTAATCAAATACTGTTGCTTTTGAGAGTCATAAAATCAAAAAATAAATTATAACGCCTTCGAAATTTTCGCAAGAGTTGTGAAAAAGACGATGTATTTATATCATTTGTACAGAATACCAATTCATTTGTTTGTAAGAAGCACATCTCAAATTTCACGCCAGAAGACAAATAGCGCTTAGCTTCATTGTGTGCAGAAGTAAGTTGAATTAAATGTATATTTGGCGAACGCTGGCTAATTCATCTTTTCCACCGAATTTGATTCATTACAACATGGGCAGGTCTTCTTTAGCAAATTAATGGTTACCCGCAACCCTAAAATCGTTCCTTTTCGAAATCGTTTTCAAAATTCGAATCACGCAGATAATCCCTTCAATTCCTCCAGTATTGGTCCGAATCTTTAATTCTCGTAACTTTGTCATTCTCGGATATGCCTGCTCAAAGAACAAAAAGTGCATGCAAATTGCACCATCGCGTGGGGTGCTTCCTAAGCATAACCTTTTCACCCCGAGTCCTACACGGGGGATGGACCAGGCGACAAAGATTACCGGATCTAGCAAGACGGATTGTAGCCACATCCATTTGTAAGCGGCTTTTGTGGGGTATATCACGTTTTGCAGTTATATAATCAAAGCAAAGCCGCGTTGGAAGGTTATGGGGGGCACACATATGTATTAACAGAGGTCAGGTAGTGGTATTTATTTCTCTGGCTATTTCTATAATGTGTCGTTAAAATGCACTGTGTTATGATGTTTGACGGTAACTGCGTTATTAACGTAGCTTTACGCTTCGTGTATTGTCAAGAATGAAACACTAAGGAAAGTAAGAGAACATAACAAAGATTAAAGTATGTCTGTTTTGTTTCTCTTTTGCGTTTTGTAACTAGCTAAGGTAATCATATACTCAGACATACAACAACTTCGTGAAGTTAAAGAGGTGTGTACCACTTTTAACGTAAACTGGAAATGAATATGGAGGTAATGATTAGTTTTCAGACACTTAGGCAAGGCCGAAGATATTAAACACTCCGCTAAGGTCGCAATTACGTTTGAACTCTGTTAACAGGAACATTCGTAGAGTTTCCTTTATGCAAATTTCCTGTAGATTATTTAATAGGATCTGCTTTGGGGTCTTGGAGCATGGAAAATCCAAGGAACTTAATTTTGTAGAAGTATTTTTCATTAAGAGCTATCAAATAGCCCTTATTCAATTTTTAAAACGTAATTATACCTCTCTGGTGCTGATTGATATCCTGTATTTTTCATTTCATGTTGAAAAATCCACATAATTGCAAATAAATGTACCTGCTCAAGCTTTTGAGCACTTTAAATAGTAACTCCGTAAATTCTTGCAAAAAAATAATCTTAAAAACCTTACTATAACATTGACAAAAGAAAAGAAAGAAAGACTACCTCTCATCTTTCAAATACATTAAAATAAGATTATAACAGTTTTTTTTTTTTTTTCATTGTTTGTGAAAGTGCATTTTTATTTTAACCAGCAGTCTATTAACTTTAAAAAGATAGAAGAAAGGCGCAAAATAGACACATTCATCAGGGTGTCTCATAGAAACTGTTTATGAAATCAGTTACTGCTGAGGGATTTTCCTATTCCTTCTGGACCTAAAAGAGAGCATATAAAGTTTTAAATTGCAGCGTTAATCCTAAACTTTCGCTGAAAAAAAGGAGAATATTAAGTCGTTTTCAAAAATTGTGTATGTGTACTAGTTTTGGGGAGGGGAGGGTATGATACCACGTCCCTTCTACTGGATTCCTACCAACTTTCAAAAAAAAAAAAAGCTGCAGACTCGTATTTGGGGTTAAAAACAAACACTGCAAAATATTTGAGCTCAAAAATATAAAGATATCTAAAAAAGCTGTGTTTTGCCAAATTCATTTTTTTTTTCAACTATTTTTTTCATTTCAAAAAACCACCTGAATTTACATTTAAAAAAAACCATTATAACAGGGGTTTCAAGCTGCTATCCCTGAGCCATCTGTGACTCGTGAAGTCTTTTGGGAAAATTATTTGCAGCATTAAATTTCATGTTCATATGCAAGAAAAATAGTTTCTTAAAAAACCCACTCGTGCTCAAAATGCTGTTCTTTAATGAATACCTTATTTTACGGATTTTAAGACTCACTTCCAAATTCCTGATAACTTGCATACACGAAACAGTTGTGACTCATCCATGAAAGAACTTAATGTGAACACAGTTGCTCATACTTGCAAGCCGACAGCTAACCTTTTCCCATTGAACATTTAATATATACTTTTGGCGAAGTTTCTTCTTTGTTTCAGTTTGTGATATTCATTGCGATGCTTCAGTCCACCCCCCTTCTCCGGCAGAAAAAGTATTTTAGTCACTGGCTGTAGGCTATGTTGTTGCCCCGTCAGTGAACTTTTGGTTCCTTCTGGGGCCCGGGAACACTTAAAATTTTAAAACCTCTGCTTTAGAAGACATAAACAATTCGTCAAAGTAAGAAACTTAAATGATGCCTTTTTTCTTCTGATAATTATTTTTTTAAACTATCATTTTACTTATTTATTTACCCTTCTTATTTGTTCATTATTTTTTTAATACATACGTTTCTAATGCGTTTCTTTACTTTACAGATTTTTTCCCAAAAAAATAGTTTTCTGCGAAATATTTTCACTACGATCCAAACCATAAGTAAACCAGACTACCTATTTTACTTCCCTTTTAAAACAGCATTTGTTTAAAGAGTTATTTGACCCTCAACATAACCTGTCTTTAATTACGAAAAAAACAAAATTTATACAATCCTGAAGTAATAATCAGATGACATGGTCTTTTAGAATCTTTATTATCCTCACGTACGAACAGAAAGTCCTTCTTAACTTAGTAGTAAAACGTTAACTAGTTACAAAGTTTAACCATTACTTTACACTATGTTGAGTGATTTTTTTATGTTTTTATTTCAACTATCAATGTGTTTTACAGTTTTTACGAGGATGAGCTTTTTAGCGTTTGATCTTTCCTTTTACTGTTTTGTTTACAACGAATAAAGCATCAAATATCTATATTTGTACCTAGTTGCTGTCCTTTTTGAATTATTTTCCTCGTTGCACTTGGTTCTATTTAATGTTAATAAATAAGTAACAAACAGTGACGCCCGAAAAAAGAACTCTAATTTACTGTTATTTTAATGTGAATTTGATTTTGTTGATTATTTAATCGAAATGAATTGAGTAACAAATGCAACAAATTACCTATTTAAAACTTTAAATTCGTAATTCACTAGAGTAATGTAAATGAACTTAATAGTGTATGAATACGAATATTTCATCTTCAGGGTCATCATTGCGAGTTATATTTAACTATATTATAGTAATACAATTACTATAGTATATACTTTTATAGGTATACACAGATGCACAATATGCATTTAATATCTACTGTAACGTAATATTTCAATATTAAAAATGTACCAGAAAAATCCAAGAATTACCTTTTATATTTGTTATAAAGCTAGTTACAGATTTTAAACGAAAATTTCACACAACTAATAGGAAATGGGAAATGGAGTTGACTCACTCCCATAATGCCATCGTTGGTTTACTGCCTCTTTTAAGGGTCATTCTTCAAAAAGTTTAACTTTTCTGTTACACTCCTTTTACAGTAAAAACTTCAAGGAACAATTTATTTAAGAATCCTTTTTAATTTCATCAAAACATATCTATTTAAACCTGCCAACAATTTTTTTGTAATAACTTTTATTTTAGTATATTTTTGGTTCACAACATGTGAATTTTCATCTCCGTGGCATGGTACACACCATGTGTGACTGTTTATGTTGCTTAATAACTTGTTTAATTAAAAGTATATACGTATTTATTTATTATTCCCTTCACAAGTATCTCAAATACTAATTGTTTAAGTATATTTAATTTTTTAATGTTGTGTTTTCTTTAGTGAGTACTCCTAGCAGAATTTAACCATTTCACTTTTAAAATGTAATTAATAAATGTTAAAAAAAGTTAGGAATTGAGGAGTTTAGTTTCAAAACGGATTATATCCAGTTTTATATTTTTTTCGCAAAATGAAAAAAACTTTTTACGCACAAACACTAACTGTTAGAATTTCGAATTTCTCACAATGTTTTGGTAGAATAACAAGTGACTATTGGCATACGTTTAGGATTTTTTTTTTCTCAATTTTACCAGACCTAAATTGCCAATTTTATTTTGGATATACTCCCTTTTGGTGTAAAATAGTGGATATACTCCCTTTTGGTGTAAAACAGTG